>NC_041366.1:6385932-6585932 GCF_900634415.1 Cottoperca gobio
GAAGAAAATAAAAGCATAACATGACCCACAACTTAAAGGATCAGCAAGAGAGCAAAACAGCTAATGATCAACAGCTGAAGTGATGCTCTGAGCTACGGTTTCAGGAGGGCAGAGGTGAGACAATCTAAAAAGCAGAAGCAGCTTGATAAGCCAGCTCCCTCTTCTCCGTCTCCCACGCAGTTGGACACTGCCTGCAGCGCCTCTTTAAAAATACGAGAGAGAAAAAGCTGTCACTCTGGATTTAGCCTAGTTTCCAACATGCCCATTAATTTCAAAGCAGATGGCAAAAAGAAGAGGAGTGAGTTTGAGGGAGGGGCATGTGCTAAACCACTGAATAACAGAGTGGAGAGCTTCAGATGGCAGCGCCAGCGCAGAGTGTGGTGACCTAAGAAAACAGGGGTGGCAGTCATTTTAAAGCAGATTAGAGCCTTATCATTTAAAAAGAGGGTTATTAGGAGGAGTTTACTGCTATTAGATGTTGCTATATGCGGATCAGGTTAGCAGCATCAAAGGATGATACTGCGTGAAGCAAGGAACTCCCTGGGAAGTACTACTCTGCCCAAACTTTTATTGATTCCCTTGTAGGCACTTATCACCTAAGCCTGTCTGGGGGGGGGGGGGGGGGGTTTAAGAGGTGAGAGGTCCAGGTATAAACCAAAGTTATTTTCTGAAATGAAATAAAAGGAGGAAGAGATGGAGAAATGAGCCTAGAGATGGATACATCTCTCTACTATGACGTAAACATTCCCTACAGACAAGGAGAAATTGCCAGCAGTAAACAACGCTGCCATAAAGACCTAACAACCCCACACAGTGCTGATAAAGCTGTTCCTATAAGGTGAGGCAATCAACTCAACTGCAATCAGTATATCTGTAATTAATTAACACGCAAAGCCCATTGCGAGTTTAGCTAATGCACTGTAAGTTTGGTAAATCATATCACAAACAAGACATCCTCAAGGACAGTCATTAATCACTAGGTCAGCCATCATGACAAGCGTCCTTGAGGTTGTTTTGTAAAACCAGAGTTACAGGCTTACCAGCTTCTCTAAAGGTTTCCCTATCGTGGTATCCACCACTAACACCCATATGTCCTCATGTATTCATGTTTTAGAAGCACTAAAGCCTGTCTATTTTTACTGTCAGATACTGCAGAGCGATGATATGTCTAAGTAAGAGGGAATGGTGGAGAAAAAGGAGGAGAAGGATGGACCCCAAGTGCACGCGATGGTAGAGGTGGAGGAGGAGGAGGAAGAGAGAAATATGTTTGTCTGTGTCTAAGAGGACCAACGGAGCTGAGTGGACTCCCCTCTCGAACTAATCGAACAAGCCTGTGACATGACGTCACCGTCTCCCACGCCAGGACAGCAGTCATCCTCAAAAAGAGGAGTGAAGCAGCTGAACAAGGCAGGAGGCCAGCAGGGAGAAAGTGAAGCAATGTTTCTAAACTGCGGAGCCAAAGTACATTTTCATGTGCACTCACATCAACCTGCAGCTATGCTCAGCAGGGCGGCAATCAAGATTAGATGAGATCAAGCCCCCTTGTTCACGTGCAATAAGCTCGGCTTAAACAGATGTGTGACCATATTTAACGCTCCAACCTACCCAAAAGTTTTGTATGTGGCAAAAAGACTGAACGCCAGAGTTTACAGTCAACCAGGTCCTGTTGTTGCTGGGCACAGACAGTGGTTTCATCTCAACCATAGAAGTCCCCCTGACACAAACAACACTAATGGGGCATTAAGGGTGTATGGTAAAATAAATGGTTTGGGTTTTTGTGTAGCTTCCCGACAACTGTGACATGTTGCCATGGAAGAGCACAACATCTCTCAGTGCAAAAAATATTCTAATTATTATAGTTAATTAATTCAAAGGAATAACTGGGATCAGAATGAGAGTTGCAGGGGAGGAAAGCCATTATGGTTTTATGCTGGTGTTATGAAAGTGATCATGTACCAGTGAGAAAATGAAATATGATCAAAAAAAAGTCCACTTTGAGTAATACAACCGTGACTCGACACAAATCAGATGCCAAAATACTGCACACTGGTTTATATTTTACAACTCTGCAATGTTCTCACAGCAGCAATCACTCCATTACCTCGGCCAAGGAGGTCGTGCTTTTGGCTCCGTATGTTTGTCTGTTTTTTCAGCAGGATTACGGAAACACTATTGGCCATGAAACTTGGTGGAAGGTTGAAGCATGTGCCCGGGGAAGAAACCCATTACATTCTGCAGCTGATCTGAATCACAGGAGCAAATTATATTTCACTTTTCGTTAACATTGCAAGATTTTGTGGATTTGTGGATATAAATTGAAAAATGAGTTGCCGACAGGGAAAGTTAACATCAAACATCAAACATTTAAAGTTGGAAAAACAATTCACAGAGTACACCACAAGCCGACCAGGTTGACATAATATTATGCAGAAAGATGGTGGCCGAAAGTAAATGTTGGGTTAATAGCTCCGAGAAATACAATTTAAAAAAAAAAGTGTCTTCTGTGTAGCGTCCACGTTGTTTCCACATTATGACTTAAAGCTCATGAACACATCGAAGGAAACGGGCACATCTGAGGAGCACTTGAATGCACCATTGGCTTTGGCAGGGTCCGCGCTCCCTGAGTGCAATTCTAATCATCTGATTGCCGGCTTGTTTTGGAAGGAGGCCGAGGAGGAAGGGATTGAGTCAGTGCTACCTCAGACCAACTAGCCAATCACCAACTTACTGGAGAGACTTCTGTCAGGAGTCCACTGTGTCAACAAAGTTGCCTCGTTGGAATGAATGAAGAGATCGTGTTTCAGTCTGAACTTTGCAAAGTGTACACGCTATTTTCAAAACCCCATATTTACCCCCATCTCTGCCTTGAGCCCTCGCGAGAGATGATCCTGACCTCTGAACCCTTGAGCAGGGCTGCCCGAGGGTTTCTCTATGAAGATGGATAAAACATCACTATGTACATCCCCCTCTCCACATACATACAATCACAGACACACAATAAATACACCTTGTGGTTTGTTTCCGTAAGAAACAGCAGCTTTCCACAAAACAAAGCAGCACAACACGACCACATGAACATAAAAATAAAAAACATCTGATCCTTATTCAACTGACAGATGGATGCTGCCGTTCTTTGAATATACAACAATGGAACAATCATTTCTATCAGCCCCGTGTACACATGAGGTATAACGTGGCTGCTGTGAGCAGATGTGGGGAGAGGTAATTATTTGGATACTGTTGCAGAAGAGTGGGTGTGTTGAGAGTCTAATACTGTTTATACATGGATCTGGTCCACTCTATTACATGCAGGGGATTTGGCAAAGTAATGGAATATTTGATCAGCGTAGACAACGGCGCAAACATTGTGGGGACTGTGGATGTCGGAAAAGGCAACTGTCTTTTTATTTTTATTTTTTTATCCTGACATGGGCTGCAGGAGACAAAACAAATCTGACAGAGTCCACAACACGCATGGTTAAATGTATAATACTTTTCTCCGGGTCAGAATGACAGCATAGACCTAATAAGAAGCTTGCTGCATTTCAGTCGTGTTTTCTATGTCTGTGGGGACCATCTTCAAAGCCCAGGGGAGTCCTTTAAAAAACTGGAAAGAGCTAGTTGACTCTTTCCTGCAGATACGTGACAGGCTGACAGCTGTCCAAAAACATCTGAATTGTACACTTTGCTCCTGAGCTGTTGACAAGTTTGTTTGGCACCAATCACACATACAACATCTGAGGCCCACCCATTCCAAGTTCACGGATGATGCGTGTTAAAATCTATATCTCTATGTTGGTAAGAATATGTTCTGACATCATTACATATAAGGCCTGTTCAGACCTGGTGCTAACATGCGTCTTTTGTGGTCCGATCACAAGTGGACAGGCCTTAGTGCAGGTGTGAATGCACCAAAGACGCATTGAGGACACATTAAGATCGATCCCTCAGGCCACATTGGGAGGTGGGCTGGGCCGAATATGAGCACATTCTTTTAGCAACGTGAACATGAATGGGCCGCATCGAAGGACCGCATATACAACTCACGTCCTCTGCGTAGGCGGAAGTGGCTCAGTCGCTGGCTTGATCCACAACGTCTGGGCTCTGTGTATTCTGGCCTTTAAACCAACTGCTGTGTGTAGCAGTGCAGTGTTTGTGTAGTGTGTCGGTGAATAAGTGCTACAACTCCTCAAGACTCAAGCAAAGCTCTTGTTTCTTGCTAGCCACCTGCTGATGAAAGTGATGGGGTTAGCTCCGGAGTTAGCAACAACTACAACAGGCTAGGCTCACTCTAAGGTGGGCTGACCGTTAAAGTGGACAAGCTATTTTCAAACAACAGGAGGTCTAATGTTTATACTTTTCATTCAACACAATAGATTGTTTTTCATTTAAATGCCCCTGAATCAAATCGAAAATCTTATCGTGGCCAATGAAAGCAATTTGACTTCATATATATCGTGCATGCCTGCTATATATTCATGATGATAGATGAATGTAAAAGCACATATAAAGTAATTCAATTTAACAGTGAAATATGCTGCACTATCAAGCATTAAAAAAGTCTTCGCTCAAAACCTTCAATGACTCATTTCAGTAGTTTTTAATTACAGATTAGTTCAAATCATTAATTTGGACAGTGAAAATATTACCCCAGGCCCAAACACACACACACACACACACACACACACACACAGCTTTTTGTATTAGTGTGTAGGTGTGCAGTCAGTCACAGGACACAGCAGGTTGTATCCAAGCGTTAAACATATTGTGAACATATTTCTTAATTAAGTCGATGACAATGACCACATTCATTTTAATTTTGGCTTCATGCAATCTAGTATGATGCTTTATTAAAATGTTACTTTGACGGCTGATTTCCCTGGGCTGGGTGCCCACATATTCAACACAATCTGGAATAACTGCTTTGAATTTGCGTAAATCTACACGTGTGTGCGTCTGTCTTCTGCCTTCGCTGCAAGTGTGTACGTGTGCATGCACATCCGTGTACGTGTGTACAGTATGCGAGTGTCCATTCTGATATGACTGAGCTAAGATAAGAGACAAACAGTCCATTTAGCCTTATCAAAGAAGTTATCATGCTGACTAAGAGAAAATATACACAGGCAAATAAACTGCAGCTAGTATCTCAGTCCGGCTACACACTACACTGACACAGCGCACACACAGCCCTCAAGGCGACTCTGCTCTTTAATGACTCAATAGAATGGTCGATATAGCAGTCACATGTATACTCAGGTGAGCTGAGCTGGCATGCTGAACAGGGAGCTTGCTTTATGGCTCTCACTGTGATAGTTAATGGGGCGAAACATGAGGTAGAATACTGCAAAAAAGTGCAAACTATGATCATCAGCATATAATCATGTTTAAAAACCAGACAGGGTAGGAGTTTATATGTTCAGTAGTGTATGTACAATGTTTTATGTTATACGCAGGCGGAAGTGAGGCTGCAACAGAAAAGAGTATCTAAACCTGTAGCCTGAGATATCTGTATGTTTTATCCAAATAAAAAGCACAGCACCAGACATCAACATGTCGCTGACAAAGGGAACGAGAATAAAACATAACAAAACAGAAGCTGTCTGCTAAAACAGCAGCAGGTGGATGCTGCAGGAAGATCTTTCGTTTCCCCCTCCCTTTGATATTCTTTGTTAAGCAACACACACCAGCCACGGGCCAGATGTAGCCTACGTGTCCATATAAAAAGACTACGTGCACCACACTGTACAAAGAAAGTGAATGTCATAAGAATATGCAGACCTCCAAGTGTGCTTTACACTAGACTTTTTAAAAACATCTAATAAATAAAGGCATATTAAAAAATATATTTTACAGTCAGGATTAGATTGCTTTCAATCCATCATGTTATCACTGTCAGCAGCAGCTATGTCTTCCAACATTATTAAACTAACAACATGACATAATTCCTGCGCCGGTAATTTTCATGCATCATGACTACAATCCAGCCGCAGGGTTCAACTAATTGTGACGGTGATAAAGTGTATAACAGTGAAACGATGCACACAATGAAACTATTAAACTATTGGACTTCCAATATTCTGCTTCTGTGTATACTTCAATCATAAATCCAAACTGGCAAGAATGAATTGTGTAGTTAAATTACATCACATTTACAGGAAACAAAACCTTTCCTTCAATAGCATTTGATGACTATATTTATTTCCGTCGGGCCTAGGCATGTGGTGAGATTATGTGGCCACTTGTGTGCGTGTATCCGCCCATCTGTCCATGGCTAATCTCGCATACTACTGCATGACTGTATGCTGTATGACCTCTCATTGTTGTGCTGATTCACAACTTTTGAAAGACCAAATGGTCTTCTTGAACTGTCATTGACTGCTGACTCTCTTAACTGTTTGTTAGTGACCGGCAAGTGATCAACACATGCTTCAGTAGCAAAATGCATTTTCCGGCAACTTTCTTTTCTTTGCCGTGGCCTCAAAAACTGACACCAATTGAAAAAGGTTCGGTCTCATTTTGAATCCGATCAGCTGCAAATTAATCCCATACACAATTCGTTATGACTCTCAAAATAAAGCATGATACGAGATGCATAAATCCCTATTATCTCTGCCACCGACATGACTGTAAAGGAGCAAGGTTGAGTAAGTATGAGAGGGAGACACATGGCGGAGATCTGAACTCTACTTGGTACACTTTTCTAGTTTAAAAATGTAAAAGTAAAAAAGGGTTGTACAGGATTTCTTGGCCAAAACAGCTAAGTGAAATCATTTACAAACCTTACAGTGCGATGTGCAGGGTTAAAAGTGAGGCGCAATGGCTGTAATTGCATTGCAAAGCTCGTATCGGGACTTCTGTGAAAGACAGACGGTCATCTCATCTCTGGCTTAGCATAACAGCAGGAGAACAGCTATTTGCTGATAAAGGCGTTACAGTAATAAGAGTCCTCATTACAACAGGCTTTTCTCTCCAGGCGGCTAATGATAATTAGACATATACTACTGTCCAACCATCCATCGAACAGCAGGGAGCGAGACACTGAGCCTGTATGAGTCCTCTTTTCTTAAGACACATACAAACATAAGATCTTATATAAAGTGATTTAAGTGGTAATAGTGTGAGCGCTGGGGGAGAGTAGTAGGAGGATAATGTTTGGATCAAGGCAACAAATCTTCATGATTACACCCCTACAGCGATCCTGGGACTCTGTTGCTGATGTGCGCCATAAAAAATATATACCCGGTGTAACATCTTTTGATGACTGAGGCATTATGTTTTCTATGGATTAATGCTGAACTCATAAAAGTCTATTCTGTCAACATTTCATAAAACTCCAGCAAGCAGCACTCATTAACATAGAACGATATTTTTAGTTTGAAAAAGAAAAAGAAGTCTTGTAAATAACTATCATGACGCTAATCACAAATGAGGTCTATCCATCTAGTGACAGTCAGATAACAAGCTTCCTCCAAAGCAGCCACGGTCGTTATTCCGCTCAGTGTTGCGCTATCATCCAAACGGCATCACTCACAAACGTCCTGACGTTCACTGGCTAATTAACTACCTGGTGAACCTTCAATCTCCGGCTCATGCAGCTGTCATCTAAATGAACCACAATCCCTCTCTCTTCACTCCTTTCTTACTTCTGCCTGCCTTTTCCTTCACAGAAAGTGGAGATACTGATGCATTAAACTTGACTTTGTTCCATTTGGAGCCCAGACAAGGTTCATTACACTTCTAATAACAGCTAGTTAAATGTTATTGTAGTTAATTAAGTACATTTGCACGGTTTTAATTGTTGGAATATTGGCAGGAGGGATAGAAAATCAGGGGAAATATGGAGAGAAACAAAAGGCACGATTGTTCATACTCACACCATCGCCCACTTGGGTTGTTGTTTCATATTGCGCAATTTTGAGATGCAACTCCAGGGCACAATGCCTATTGAGTGTGAGCATATTACAAAACAGCATGGTGGCACAGTGTTTGCTGAGGAAATTACACATTATGCCGCTGTGTCCCATAAGAAAAATTTTCAATTACACTTTCATTGCATTTGTTGATGCGCGTTTGCCTGAAAATTAAGCTAAATGGCTGTTGGGAATAGAGAATTAACAGATGGAAAGAAAGAGGAGGGAAACGAAGGCACAGATGGAGGTCAAGCGTTTTTTATTTTGATGCCGACATTTAAAATGTGACCGGCATAGAGAGATCCACAGCCTGCAAGAATAAGTGAAGCGTACACTTGCAGACGGGGCCAGAGGACGATAAGGAAAGATGGATGGATGAGATGGAAGAGACAGTGTGAAAGAGGCGGGGAAATAAAAGGGTGTAGGGGGTCTAAATGATGAAGTTTGCTCTGTGTGACAACCCATAGACCCATATTCTCAGTACCTCATGGCAACATGCTCTTAACTATGAACTGGATGTGCACAGGCAGGAGCATATTAACCAGCTCTCAGGGCTTCAGGAAAGAATCACTGAATTATTAGCTTTAATACATAAGCCAGTGGAGTCAATGTGCACTTGGAAAACTTTGAAAACTTTTAAAGTTTTAATGTTTAATCAGACTTCATCTGAGAAAACGCAGGAGATGTAGGTCAAAATAAAGTTTGAACATTAACTGACAGTTACAGGATGGAGATAAAGCTGAGACGACTGTATGTTAATGATTTCACCAGAAAAGATGCTAATTGATTTTCTAAATGTTTCTTCATAAACATTTAAGTGTAAACATTAGTCATTAAGTCTACAGTCTGTACAGGGAAAACAGCTGTATCCAGGGTGCTCAAAAACACATAACAATGTAAGCTAAACTAGCTACATTGGCTATCATAGCCCTTTCAAGGGTTCATTTTTGGGGTAAATAGTTTTAATCTAACACAATCTACCACCAAAATATACAGATATGGTCGGGCCTGCTCAATCTTCTGACATGTACCACTTCATAACTTGATGACCACTATGGTCATGCGCACTGACATAATATGCGTTGTGAACGTGAGGGAGTTGTTGTTTTTGTTTGGTTAGCAAAACAGTATCCCCATGTGTGACCTCAGTATGTGACTTCAGTAATACTAGCGCAAATCTTAGGGGAAAAGCCCAAACGTATTTTTTCTAACCTGTTTTTCAGCAGTGCATCTTAGTTTCAAGATATCTACTTTCTGCCCTGAGTGATAAAATATTTTCCCGGGGTGAAGCTTAAGTTTATATCCACAGGCTGCACTGCTCTACGCCGCTGGAACATACGCCTATTGCATCACAAAGTATGTCAGATTGTCGTCAAGGCAATATCATGTAGAGTAGAATTATGTTTGGATTTGTTTTAAGTGTAAATGCCACAGTGATGAAAAAATGACACGTGGCATATGGACACATAGTGCTAAGGTGAAAGCATGTACCACGGCGATACCATCTATTTCCAGTACCACGGTACTTTGTAAGATATGGTTTTTTACTTTCTGGGACTAAACGACAAACAAACAGTCACTTTCAAAATTCAACTGGGCAACCTGAGGAAAGAATACCTCGGCACAGTTAAACTGTTACTGTATGAGCTTTTGAAGCAACATACTGTGTTCCTGAGCGTAGGTGATGTAGTGTCACAGACAGACTAAAGTCGGCCAATTTGCTGGGCTTTCAGGCTGATCTCAGCACTTAAGTCTTGGCCGAACTGTGCATTGTACTCTGGAACGTGGGTGTTTGTCTGAGGTTAAGAAATGTTGGAGTAAATCCATTTTGCTCTTTCTTGTGGCTCCTGCCCAGATATCTCGATGTTGCCAAGCTTTAACAAACAGCCTCTCTGTGCTATCAGCCCTAGTTATCAGCCCGTCACACTGTATGGGGAAGATAAATCTAGGCAATTAAAATTTAAATTGCCGTGTGCATTGCCGTGACTGCCCTCTTTCCGTGTGTCTCCACGTCTCTCTCTGGCACCCTGCTGGACTGCTTCAGTCCTATGTCAGTGGCAAAAAGAAAGACGTGCTGCCAGGGATGGAAAACATGCTGGTCAAACACAGACGCATCTCACTTCTCGGGGGAGGCTTAGGAATTTACCACAAAGAAAGATTTATTTTGCCATTACTTCTTCTCTGCTGGTAGTATGTTAAGTGTCTCAGTCTGTCTTTTTTTTTTATGATGAGAAGGTTATCAAACTAAATCTGCAGAGAAAATGAGATTTTCTGGCTGGTAGAACTAAATGAGAGGCATTCAATGAATACAGCTAAGAGCAAGGCACTCAATCCAAAACTAGCAGAGTGGAAATTCTCATTGATTTAGTGATGAAATGATTAGTATATCAAATGGTCAGAAATGGACAATAATGTGATAATTCACTTGAACGAAAATGGTACATTTTTGACGTATAATGGCTTAGTATCCTTACTGTTGTGTCTCTAAATGCTCTTCTATAGTTTTACTTCTCTTATTTCAGTTTGTACTATTTCTATTTCTCTTTACTTATGTTGTTACTTTACGGTCCTTGTGCAGCTGCAACACCCAAATTTCTCCTTTGGAGATCAATAAAGGTTTATCTTATCTTCTCAATTTCAAGAAAGTGCTGCTTTTCCGTTTTATATTATGGTAAACCTTTCATTCCTTCTTTTTTCCAACATCACCCCTCTCGTATAACCAATTAGGTCAAAGATGCTCTGGAGGCGAAGGGAGTTTGTACAATTCACCCCAGACGGCTTTTAACAAAGAATTCCCAAGAGGCTCTTCAGTCAACTTAATGGAACAGTTTCCGCACCTGCTCAAAGCAGCCAGTTCTCATTTGGCTACAGAAACGCTCAAAGCCGTAGCAGGGTGAACATAGCAATCACATGTAGGGGTAATTCAATACCTCAGGTAACAACACCTTCCCCTCTGCTGCACCAGAGTACACCACAGGGTTGGAGAGCTGACCAGGAGACAGGGGGGAGCGTGATAGAGGCAGCAAGGCTTTGACAACTTAGAAAAGGGGATTTGAGATTTTGATTTGGGATTTGAGATCTTTTTTTGTCCTTAAAGAGGGGACATGAAGCCATGGATGAGAGGAGAGCCATCGATATAACCATGAAGGGTCTAAGGACAGAGCATGTCGCTCGTTGGACAGACTGTAAAGCCCTCTCGTCATTTTCTGGTGTTGAGCTATGAACATAACGTTGACTTGTCTTGTTGGAATTGGTCATTCAAATGATTTAATCAAACAGTTAAAAGGGCCAGAATACAGTAAATCCCAACTGCTCTTGATCGTGTTCACGTAGCTCAAAAAGATGTTATCAGATTGCTTTGCTCTCAGTCCAAAGTAGCACAACACACAGGAAAGAAGAAGCACATCTTCAATTCATTTAGTAGGTGGAACCAGAAAACATTGGATGTAGTCCCAGGACAGTGACTCACACAAATGTAGGGCTGCAATCATGATGATGATAAATAGATTAGTTATCTATTCATCTAAATTAATCAATAGGATGTCAGAAAATATGGAAAAATGGCACGACCTCCTGAAGCCGAAGGTGACATATAGATCATCTCGCTTGTTTTTCTTTAGCTAAAACACATTTCTTTAACTATTTTATATATATATATATATATATATATATATATATATATATATATATATATATATATATATATATATATATATATATAGCAGATGCAAACCCTCACATTGGGCTAAGAAATAGTTATTTATCAAAATAATGAGCATTTTGACAAATCAATTAAGCGACTAATCATTTATGTTCTAATCTTTGCCTTTGACTTATTTTCTATTTATCGCACCATCATTTTAGCTCTAATGACAACATTTAAAACTCATTTTCATAGGAAGAATGTCTTGAATAAGCATCATGTTGTCGCTCCTTTCTGGCTGGGAGTGGATACAAAGATGTCGAGCACAACAGAGATTCTCCACTCACATTATCGTTCCTCCTGCTGGCAGAAGCAGCTGTGTCTCTATTCAACTCGTTGATCAATAGCAAGAGATCTAACCCTAGAGCTGCTTTCCCCATTATCAGTGCACATATTGACATGGTGGTGGATCAGCGTCAGCAACCAATTCAGGCACAAGAGTCAACATTATTTAATGGATAGGGATAATACACACGTGTTTTCTTTGATGTGAGGGTGTTAAAGTCACCAAGTAAAAAGGTAACTAAATAAACCCATTGAAGCAAAGTTTAATGGGTATGAATTAGCCTCAAATCTCTGCTTGCCAAAAGGATTTGGACAAAGTATAAAACCAAGTAAGATATGCAGCATTTCAAGAACCCACACTCATCTCACACGCACACACCCACACATTTATATACACACAGACACACACAAATTGCCTTAAGCCTCAGGCAAGGCAAAGCTGCTCCCTGAATTTTCATGCGTCTGTTTGCTTTAACTGCTTCTCCATCACCGCATAGAACAATCTTTGATCTTTGATCCATGACAATGGTTTGGCCTTTCCCTATGCCTCCTTCTTCTCCTTCTTCTTCTCCTTCTCCTCCTCCTCATCCCTATCGCTTTGCACTGTACCCATCCATGTGGAATAACAACAGTAACATCTCAATAACAGCAATCAGTAAATCCAACACAACACAGTCGCTGTATCGCTGTGCCTCGATAATGCAAAATGACCAGATAAGCATTAGAGTGATAACCTCACAGACACACACACACACACACACACACACACATACACACACACACATGATCTTAAGGAGGCAAAGAGCCTGGCAGCGGCACAACAAGAAGCCGTGTGAGGCGGCCTCTATGAGGCAGGAGATATGAGGATGATGAAGTCTCAGCGGTGCGCTGGAGAGCTGTGATAATAGAAGAGCTTTTCCATCTGCTGGAGGAAGAGGCCGAGAGCCCAGGCGTGACAGAGCAGCAGCGTCCACGCCCAGGAAGTACAGGCATATGCAAAACGCAGAGAGTCAAAGAGAATGAATGGAAACATGGATCGGAAAAGAGACATGCCTCGTTTTTCACACAGGACTTTGGCTGTGTGATAAATCCCTGTTCACTTTGCAACGATCCATCTTGCTAATGGCACCCCTCTCTTATCCAAACTGCTATGTAAATATCATCCGTTATTGCGCATAGGAAAGCAGTGCCAACAAAGCGTTTGTACCGTAGTGCGTCTATGTGTGTTACTTTTGGGGTATGTGCGTCTTTGTTTGCACAATAAAGCAGTGAAGCAGAGCAAATGGTTTCATAAAGGCCGGCTAGGTTCAAACAGTTTCTACCTGATTAGGTTTAAAGGCCCAGATGATGCATAACTGCAATATGGTTAATATACAGTAAAGCACATCATCATCTGACCCTGGAGGAAAATAAATCACACCTTTCAGAGTGTCTTTCTGTTTGCCTTTCAGGGGTCTCTGCAGTACACTATACGCCATGCTGCTAATCAGGGATGGACTGAATGCTAATTGTAAACACAGTGGGTGTTGTTGTCACGGTGATGGTTGCGGGAGCTGGAGCAGTCCTCTCAAAGCGGGACTGCCTATGTGGTAACCTCAATTTAAGCACGCAGAACTGCCAGCGTGAACTCCCTGATCTCATCACAGACGAGGAAAAGTGAGAATTAAGTCCAGTCGCTTGCCTTGTGGCTCTTTCAGGATTTTCCATCCCAGGCAAAACATATTACTCCGGACGGATGTTGTTGTTTTTTTTAATAAGAATTGCGTGCGGCTTTAAATTCTTAATGTTGCAATTATGTGTAAATGGCAAACACAGAGCAAAGTTCATTGGCATTAAAAACATGAAAACATTTCCAGGGCAGCTAGTAACAGTGTCATCAAAAAAAACACAATGAAAATCCAGCCGGTGCCCGATGACCTCAGCTGCAGAAGGGGTTTTCCCAGAGCAAGGAAGCCGTGCAAACTTTTACAGGCATTACACCAGTATAACAGCTCCATTTGAATCTGTAAAATGAGTCACAGGCCTAGACATGAAATCATTTATGAGGCTTCCTCTGGCTGTTTGGTTGACTCTGTGAGTTCCACGGAGAAGGGAAAGACCTCCCTGTCCTATAAATAACCAAAGCTCTGTCCTGACTTCCTCTGCGTCCAAGCAGCAGGAGCATTACAAAGACCCGTCTGCAGCACCCAAACTCACGACTGACCAATAAACTTACATAACGCTGGAGACACGCTTGGTTAATCGTGTCCGAAAGTATATCTAAGAGCAAAGAACAACATACATTGGGCTGTTGTAGTAATAAGGCCAATATGTCCTCATCTCTAATAAAAAAGGTTGTAAAGAAACGTGGCCTGTTCCATAAACCTCTGAAATATGAGGTCAAAGAATCAGGACTAGTATTACCTATCAACTTTTTCATTAAACATTTCCTTAAGACAGGGTAAAGGTTGAGCCGTCACATCAAGAACAGAAACTACATAATACATTTGCAGTTTCTTAAATGACAATCATTTTCTAAAAGCTTTTTTATGTTTCCTGATGCCAGACATTGCCGTTTCGAGCAATTATTTTCTCGATTAATCGGAAAAACTTCTTTAGATGTCTTGTTATGTCCAATTAACAGTCCCAAACCCAAAGATATTCAGTTTGCAATGATGTAAAATCCTCACATTGGAGGATCAGGAACAAGCTCATCTTTTGCATTATTGAAAAATGATTACATTCAGTTGATCGACTAATCGATGAATAGCGCAGTTGTTTCAGCTCTGTTGCATTGGACAATTTAAATTGTGATAAAAAGCTAAATAGATGCTAAAAATGCTCAAGAAGTGTGTTTATTTTGTGAGCTTCAAATCCCAAAAATCTTGTTTGTCATCATCTTGTGTTTGCTTTATTCTGTTGATCTAATCGTTCTAGTTGAAACCCCCTCCTCACCCTCCATCTACCAAAGGAAACAAGTCCACATTCATCAACATTACTTCTAATCTCATTTTTAAGTGCTCGTCCCGGAGGAGTTGCATCACAACTTCCTCTCAGTGGGGTCAACAGTCCCATTGGTCACTCAGGGGAAAGGGGGTCGTCCCGCCCAGATTCCAAGCTCGTGGTCCGGCACATCAACCTCTGCAACCCCACAAACCGGAAACCCCCCCCACCCCCTCCTCCCTGTTGCTGGTTATTGTAGCATTGCATTAGGAGCCTGGCCATTAGATAGACAAGCTTATTTTTTCTTCACATCCATTAGAGGCCCGTCCTGCAGCGCTGGATGGGATTGGTAGGGAGGGACTAACAGCTTCTTGCATTAAATCAGAGGAGCCACTCTGCCACATGGAGAGAGACGCGCTGGGGGAACTCCATAACTCATAGCTCAAAATAGAATAAAGGCTTCTTAACAGATATGAAGGGATGTCTTTGTCTGTAAGGATCTTATCATTACCTGGAGTGAGGTTACCCTGGGAACAAGGAGCAGTAATGGATGATTCAAGCTCGAGTGATGTGTTTCAGGGATGCAACTGATGGTTATTTTATCTATTTTTCATTAATGAAATGATTGAAATTACATCCTCAGATTCAGTCTAAATTCCTAATCAACTTACACTTATATAAAACTTTTTTTTTTTTTTTTTAAATTGACAATTCATCAATAATCAAAATTGTTGTCGATTCTCTCTGGGTCGATCATCTAATCATTTGAGTGCGTTATGCCACATATCATTCTCTGAATACTTTCAGGCAGACACCGTCATTAAGAGACTTTGCTGGCGGCCAAAAAATGCCAAAATTATGTTTTTGGTATTTGGTTTTTGTTAATGAATTTCTGATAGTATTGGGAAATGTGCCTTGGCTGATGACCGTGAGCAGACATTATGTAAACTGGTCATTTATTTTTGGATTATATAGGTATAGGTTTATTAATGCATGGACATTCCTCCGGCATCTGGCCCTGGGAAGATAAATAAACATCCGGTTGTGATATGAACAGTGATAGAGCAGTGTTTTCCATCAAACAAGTTTTGTGTTCATACAGTAAAACTTACTGGAAGTTAGTATACATTCTAAAGAAGTATCAGATGATGAAGTGAACGGATGTGTTGTAATACCACAGAAATCAGCATTACTCTCCCTTCCTGTCCGAACACTCACCCCTTAAACAAAAAGCACACTATATTGGATTTTACAGTATGTATTTCAAGAGAGGCAAACACAGCTACTAGCGCTGAGTCATCATCCACATTTAAATTATTCATTAAACCTCGAGCCAGACCCGCCCGCTTAAGCTTTCTGATCAATTTCTCTGTGTAACCGTGCCGTGATCAGCCTGCTCACACTTTCCCTTCTTCCACCAGCCAACAACCAATCACCACGTTTGCTTTCGACCTGGAAACTATCCATCACAATCTGGCAACGCATGCATTTGGTTGGGAGAATAGTCGGTACATACATAGGGTACATAGGCTAAATTGCCATGAGTTGGTAGGCCAAGGGTTAAAAATCTAACTGTGAACTTGTTAACCAGATTTGAGAGTTACAGATGGCACGTGCATGTGAATTTGCATACGTGCACGATTATCTGCGTGCATGGCTGAGCACGTCAGACCTCTCTCCTCCCACCTTGCATTGTTGATCTGCCCGACGTGTGTGCACGCTCATTGTCTTGTCAGTTTGCCTCTCTAATCTAATTGGACTGTTGGGGTGCTTTACGTTCTCTGTAATGAATGGGGCAAACACACCACGCATCAGGGCGATGTCCTGAGGAGGAAGCGAACGCCAACAGATGGCTTTAATATTCAGCAAATGAACAGTCAGATCTTTCACGCGAGCACTCGGCACGGGCCAAATGAGATAGAAATGCAAAGTAGACTAGTACACCCACGCTCTTTGGTTTGCTATAAGGCCACAGTTCCCCTTAAACAAAGTACATGAGTCACGTCATGGAGATGTAAGAGAAGTCAGACATACCAGGTGTGTTCAGGTGTGAAAAGGTGCGGGGTTTCAGGGGTCCTGCAAATTTGTTTATTACACAACTACTTTCGCTACAGTGCTCAAACACTGAACAGCTGAAACTGAGCACATGTATCTGTTATTGTGTCAACTCCCTTTTTCATTTTTAACTTTTAAACAGTGAAATCAACATCTGAATGTGTGCTGTTAGCTTATTCAGCCGGCACACAGTCAGTATTGACTAAGACTATTGATGACCAACTTCAAGAGGTGGTTTGTGCTGCCCTGTCGATAGTCAGTCAGTTGAACTCTGCATTGCAAACATCATAACCCGAGTAATGTGCTGGATGTTTACAGTGTATTTAGTCAGCATAAAAGGATTATATTTGTTATGCTGTATATTTGTACACCCTAAATGCCCGATGAGTAAAAGAAACGTTTAATTGTTGTGAACGAGGGAATTTTGATGGTTGAAAAAGAAGAACCTTATAAAATGTTCCCATTATGCTTACCACCACGATTCAGGTTTCTGTACAAAATGTGGAAGTTCATTTCGAACAGAACAAAGAACAAACACATTTCACACATATGTGTCAGATCATGAACTGAACATTAATCATTAACTGCCAGACAGCAATCGATCAATAACCATTATGTGCATCTGCTGAACCAGTAGAATACAAACTGTGCCTTTGATATTTTCCCACTTTCTGTCTTACAGACTGCTTCTCTCCACACCTTTGAGTTGAGCCTTTACTGACAAGGTATAAACAACTTGGCTGTCTATTGTGGTCAAAGTCGCACGGTGTATCTTGTTTGAACCCTTGGCTGGGCTAGAATGAATACATCAATTTGATTGTTGTAAAAGGTCATATCAAACACCCAACATCCCTCCTTAGAAGGTCATAAGTTGGTGTGCAGTGTGTTTAACTCATGATTATTTCAGTATCAGTAGTTAATGTGCTGTTATATCATATTAAGGAAAGCCCGCCAGACAATCGGAGAGAGTATTTTCTGTGGCTATGACATAATAGTCAAGAAACAGCGTAATTGGATTGGACGTGAGTCCTGCCGCTACGCTCCATGCTCTGAGCATTATGCGTTTGTGTGTAGTCATTAATGAAGCAACAATCTGGGCCGTCCTGAAAGTACGCTTTCCCCACTGAGGACCATTCAATAACAAGTGAGTCTCATGTGATGACAGTTGTGATTGCCGCTATGCAAACCACAAACAGACCTAATGAACTCAGGCAGTTTAATAATGCAAGAAACAGATGCTGTAGTGAAGAGGGAAGTCATGCAGGAGACAACTTTCTAGTCCATTCCAGGGCCATCAACTGTTTTGGGAACACAGCTGTCGGATCCTGAAGAAGATGTTAGCTTAAAGTTTTGAGCTGCTTTGCCCCCGGGGCACTGCAATAGAAGGTGCTGCTGAAACTGCATGAATACAAAATAGTCAATTAATCAAGTGCATCGTTAAAGTCGGTGTAAAAGAAATGGCAGGGAATCCTGTGTTCCCATTGCCTTTTCGTTGCCTAGCAAGCCATCCTATCGTTTTTCTCATTACCCTGCTCTTGTTTGTCCTGAGGCATTCGGAAGCTGTCATTAAGCAGATGAGAAAATGGAAATGTCTTCTTTTTATTCCGCTGGTTTGATTGTGCTTCTGAAGACAAAAGTTCTATTCAGGATCCTGTTTGTTTTCACAACCTCATGGATTCAATTAGAAATACACGCTGCAAGGGTACAGCGGCTTTAAAGTGTTTGTGTTCCCACACTTCTCAGTGTTTTATCCTCAGTGTTTCAACAAGGTGCAAAGTAGGACAGATAAACATTTGTGTTTTGTCATAACCTTGATAAAAGTACACCGGTCACAAATACACGATACTGTGAGGAACTGCTGGAGGTGTTTAGTGTACTTAAACCACTTCTATTGCTGCCATGTAAGGATGCAGCCTGAAACATAATTTATATAATGGTGACGAAGCAGCCAATGACATGGACACAAGGTACACTTGTGTCCACTGGATCAAGGTAAAACAGCTGATTAGCATTATGGCACTGAATGATTACAACCTGTATTATTTTTAATACAAGATTCATTCATTTTTCTTTATCTGCCAATCAACTAAGAACAATAAATCTACGGAATCTTCTACGGTACTTTCAGATCTGAAAACTGAACATTTGTAAATGTTTAAAATTTCTTTCAGATGTTCTTAACCAGGGGTAATGTACAAGTACTCAAGCTAAATATTTCAGTAGCCTTTCCTCTGGTGGCCGGCGATGGAAGCCAGGCCTCTTCTTGCCTAATTATTGGAGGAGAAAGCGCGGAGGAGAGGAGTGTCAGCAGGGGGGCAAGGGGTGGGAGGACTCTAACATCCCACCTATAGCTCAAGTAATGATGTCAGAGATTTGGGGTGACAGCCGAACTTTTACTCTCGACCAAACATCCTCAGGGACTTTAGCTAACACATTTATAATGTCACACACACACACACACACACACACACACACACACACACACACACACACACACACACACACACACACACACACACACACACACACACACACACACACACACACACACACACACACACACACAAATTGCTTAAGGGAACACATGGTAAAGTATGTGCTGCACAATTATTATTTATTTCATGGATTTTCCTCTTTTTTTCAAGAAACATGAGTCTTAATGTGTTGGTGACTGCTACGCCTTACAGACACGGTCCTCTTATGGAGAGAGGAGCTCAGAAAATATTAGAATATATTCTACCGAGCAACCAAAAGCAGCCAAGTTTTTCTAATCTACATTTTGTAAAACAAATAAGAATTTAAAGCCATGCTAGCAGCTCTGTGAGGCTATACTTTGGAGGCTAAATGTTAACATGAAATGCTAACATGATGACGTTAAGCATGTCAAATGTTTACCATGTTAGTGTGTTAGCATGCAAATATTTTCTTGGCACAAAAACAAAGTGCATTTTGTGGGAAAATCATTAGTTTTGCAGCTACCTAGTCATAAACCTGCAACTGAAGTTTTCCCTCAGAGGAAGTCCATCCTTTGAGGAACATGAATCCCATAGTAATGCATCAAATAGTTGTATTTCAGTTTAGATATTAGATATTTCAGTGGGTCGATCATCTGACAGACCGACCAACATTACCATCGTAGCATGCTGCTAGCAAGGTTTTATAAAAAAAAAAGAAAGAAGGTTCTTGCAAAATAAAGCTTTGATTGGATTTTCTGTGGCTGCGAGTGCTCAACCTGCAAGCTGTTGTCAAAATAAAAACAACGAAAATCTAATATGGCTCAAGAACGCCGCAGGACACGGCACCATTTGTGGAGAGACAAATGCACGCACACACACGCACGCACACACACACACACCTACACAAGATTATCAATTAACCTGATCATTATTAATAAAGATCATGAACTATATGCATGTTGGTCTTTCTTAACAAAAAAATTGCATGTTCTAATTTAGTAGTCACATGTTTCCCACAAATAACACAGAAGCATGACTGACAGACCAAAGCCCAAAGCAAATTTGTAGTTATCAATCAAACCCGTGTTCAACGCTGCTGCAGATTTCTAAAAGGTTGCTCCATGATTACACAAATTAAAATCCAGCAGAAGAAAATACATCAGTTCTGCCAGTCAAACAGCCATTCACCAGTGCCATTCAGCCGTCTGGTTAGAAGTAAGCTCATTTAAGCCAGCGAGGCCTGTAATGATCTCCCAATAGTGTCATCACTCGGGCTGACATTTAAATACAATTAAATACCTAAGAGATGCAATATGTCAGTGTGGATTAACTGGGAGCAGAGCTACATGTGATGTGGTACATCATCATATACCATCAAGCATAGCATGGGAATGGGATGCGTTAGTAAAAGTCTGAGTACTTTAACATCATTTTATGTCTTTCAATATACTTTAGAATATAATGCATTTGAACAATAAGCTATTTTCCAACTGCAAGGTTTTTATTTCTTCCCTTAATCTTAACCGGAACAAAGACAACCATGAGAAAGGAGGTGAGGGGAGAGCTGTTAAGAGAAGAGGAGGTGCGTGGGGGAAAGATGAATGTCACCAGGCCCTGCAGTTCATCATCTCAGAGGCCTTTCTGAGGGTGGCGGTCAGGGAAAATACGATTCTGTACTCCCCCCATACTCTGTCAAGGTCAAGTCATATTGGAAAAAGCAAGGTAAGGATGAGAAAATGAAAGAGCACTGCCAGGGGCAAAGACGAGCAGGTCAAACTGAACATTACATTCAGCCCCTCGGCTAAATGTTAGCGTGGAAAGTGGAAACAGTCACACTTATCGGTATACTTTGTACCAAAGGCTATGACCTTAGTAAGGAAGGTGGAGACAGCTGAGGGTTTCATACATTAACAAGGAATTGTCTCCTGTGAGAGAAGCCTGTTGTTACAGAGTTAATGAATACATGGCGGGAAAACACGACGGAGGGAAAGAACAAGTTTCATAGTGTGACCAACATGAAGACAAAGAGCTACGATATTGTCTCGTAATGACGGTCAAACTTGTGAAGGGCTGGGTTTTCATATTTGCAGCTTCTGCCTCATGTTGACCGAGGGCTGAACGATGTAAAACAAATCTGTTGTCTATTGAACAGCGTGTGCTCTGTACCAAGCATCATCACAAACGTATCTTGTTTCTATGTGAAACCAATCCAATAAATATATCAGTGGCTTGTCGTTGAAGACCTCCTTCTTCTCAAAAACCCAAAACACTCCAAAACTTCATATTAGAGGTCTGGCTCTGGATATGGCGAGGAAGCAGAACGCCATCTTCACAGCACTTGCTGGTGACACCTGACTGACAACTGATCTCTGCAAAAATGCTGCTTAAGCTAACAGTAATGTGAGTTTCACAGCTCTGAATCCCGAGGGTCCTGATTCATGGCCTTTGATAAACTTAAAACAAAAGTCTAATGTCCTTAAACCTGCAATAAGTGATTGTTTCTGTCCACTTGGTGTGGTGTACAGTAGTTTTTTGTTGTGGTTTTGTCATCTCACAGTTGAGCTGTGATAGTTTTCATTATAAATAGACAGTCAGCAACTTGAACTTTGCTTCTGAATGTTAAGATAATCAGTAATGTATTTAAGTTGAAACTGGGCAACTCTTGCAATTTGAAAACTGCCCACTTTCAAATTGCGATTTCAATATAAAATAGTTCATCCTTATGCAACAGTATAAGGATGAACAGTACCAGTCAAAGGTTTGTGAATGAGAAGGTGTGTACAAACCTTTGACTGGTACTGTACATTTTGTTGGCACTCTTAGGCTTTGTCGCCAAGTACCAAAATAACCACTGATTTACTGCCACATTTCTCCACTAAAGCAGAAATGGTAAAGAATTTGCATGAGTTTGGGGAAAACCTATCCTCTGCATCCAACTGCCGTGTCTTGACATGGCAGATGGGCCGGCCTGTGGCAATTTACTACACGGACTCGGGAAAGAACGGAAACTGAAACGGACACAGTTGAATGAAAAGGCAAATATAAAAGTCTTGTAAAAGCAGAAGTTACCCAGCTTTATTCCACATATCTAATTGTGGCTGCAGCACCTGCACTGCATACTCACATGGGATCAATGGTGTAGAAAAAGCTTGTGTGACATAAGTAAAGGGAGGTTCCTTTCTAAAACTTCCACCTCAAAGTCTTAAAATATGAGCAATTCAGAAGCTGGTGAATACAGTCCTTTTACTGTGATCTTAAGATCCACAGACGTAGAGGCGTAGTCTTCATTAAGGACTAAAGTGAAACACCATTTGAGATGTGAAATTTAGTGAGAAAACACACCCGACAACCTGAAGATACACATAATTATAATCTGTACAAAAAGGTTGTCAGGACTGAAATGTGGAGAGGAAAATAACACCTTTTACCCCACTCAGAGAAAGAAGATTGCACACTTTGCACAACACAGCGAGCCCTCGACAACTCAAATACACCCACACATTTTTCTCAGAAATCAGCACAGTCATGATAAGAATGCAACACATGCAATGGGTTTGGTAGAATAACAGTGTGGTGTCCAGACTCCAAGTGCACAGTCTGAGCCAAGCATTGTTGGACCCATCCAAGGTGGGGATGGGTGTGTTCTGAACTCTCTGTTGTCCGTCCAGATGTTTCTTGTTGTCTGGCTAAGTGCAGGGGAAGAGAGGAGAAGGGATTGCACAACTCTCTCTGCTTCACTCTCTAACCCACCGAGTGCTTGTGCTAAGCAGGGAGTGGGAAGCCGTGACTAACCTCAGAAACGGAAAGGAAAAACTAAACAGACACAGAAAGAATTAATCAACTTATCTTTGCTAATTGAGTTTTAGGTACCAACGAGAACTATTTCTTGATGCAGTTATACAAGCACTACCCATCTAAAGCCACTTTTACACATATTTCCCGGTAATTTACTGGGATAACCTTTCAGGCACTGCTAGTGAGATTCACATTTCAGTCTTGTGCCTTTGTACACAGGCCATGGTAATGCCGGAATAGATGGGGTAATGAACAGTCCAGCAGATGGCGTTAATGCAACTCAACCGCCATAACACTCAAAAGAAGAAGAAGAAGAAGAAGAAGAAGAAGAAGAAGAAGAAGAAGAAGAAGAAGAAGAAGAAGAAGAAGAAGAAGAAGAAGAAGAAGAAGAAGAAGAAGAAGAAGAAGAAGAAGAAGAAGAAGAAGAAGAAGAAGAAGAAGAAGAAGAAGAAGAAGAAGAAGAAGAAGGGCAAGGCCGGATGTACGTGTACGCAGTGGAAGATGACCAATATTATTTTCAGGAACATGTTCCTGAAAATAATATCAGTGCCAATGTTTTATTAATGTATGTATTATTCTAAAAGTGTGCGAGACAAGTCAAATCAATCGCAAAAGCATTGTCGTAAATGCTTAACCGTAAAAAGGTCGCAGATTTAAATACTGAATCAGTGGAGTCTTGTGATTTTTCCGGTTGCTCCACGTGAAATTGTCTTTCATCAGACAGTGGTAACCCTTTACGCGCTTATTCCTGCAATGTTACTTTCTTTATTCACAACACAGCCCTGCCAGCATTTCCCCTGTAATGTTACTAGGTCTTGAAGTGGGAAATGGGTCATACATATTTTTTTCTGAATATCCATACTGACTCTAATTCACACATGACCCCATGCAGGAAGAGTTCCTGAACATTTCATGGATAGACTGCATGTGAGAAAGAGACTGAATCATCAAAGCAGGATTTTACGCAGGACTATTAGTTTTAGCCAGGTGTACCTAATAGACTTTCAACTGAGTGTGTTTGCCCGTTGACCCTTGAAAGGCACGTCAATTATTACTCTCTGCATTGTGAATTATTAAACTATGACGATTCAATGTTTGTAAAACATTCTCCAAAAAAAAAGCTATTTGTATGTGGTATACAGGTACAGGAAATTGGAAAGAGATACTAACCAGAATGTGTAATGTGCAATGCAGAAGTAGAGTAATAACTTTTTTTGGCAATAACAACTTAGCTTATCAATCATTCCCTCATAAACACATCCAAGCTTCAAAACCAGGAAACAATTTCACTAATGTTTCTTCTAGGAGAGTATGGTGTGAATTTGTTTTACTCTTGCCAATAAAGTTTAGAATATTAGTTTGCCCAGAGTTTGATGAGAAGATACCAATCTCTGTCAAAATCAGCTTAGCTCAGAGTAAAGAATGGAAGCAGCGGGAAACAGCTGGCCTGGCTCCGACCAAAGCTGAAAAATCTACCAAGCAGTACCTTTATTTTTTTGTTATCATTGTGTAAATTCTTGTTGGTACACAAACAACGCGTTGAACGGGAGTTATTTCATGTACAGCATTTGCTTTTGACAGAGCCAGGCTAGGTTTCCCCCCCTCTTTGTTGCAGAGCAAAGCTAATCCCCTGCTGCCTCTATAGCTTCTTACTTAGTGTACAGAGCGGATATCAATCTTAACATTTAACTCTCAGCACCTTTTGAAACACAAATCTAATTTTCCTTTGTACTATGAGATCAATATTAATCTGTAACCATTGAACAAAGTGCTTTGGTTAATATTTGAGGAAACCTTCCAATGGTTAAGAAGGAAATCAATTAGTAAGTGTATTAATGATTGACTATAACTAACAACCTGATTAAAGTATATCCGGGTAGGATTTGTGCAAGACGTCCATATGTTAGAAGGAAAACAGTATATTAATAGATGTATTAAGTATTGACTAACTTCACAACCTGATAAAAGTCCTTTTGTCAAACAGAAAAACATCAGGCCTATTGTCTCCAGATAGAAATGAGTTTGCCTAAAGAATGTAACAACATAACGTCTACTTTCTACTTGTTTGTACAGGTTTGCTGACCCAGAGTCAACGGCGCCGTCTGTAAATCCGGCTCGTTGTCACTGTCTTTTGTAGTTAAGGCAAATCTTTGTCTGCTAATGGAGGGTCCGTTGTGGAAAACCAGATGAGTGGTGTACATCAGTGTGAGGGACATGCTCAATTTCACAGGAGAAAGCTACTAAAAGCTTCTTCTCAATCAAATTCTCTGTGTTTCCACCTTCTGTGTTTTTCCTCTCTTCGTTTTCCCCCAGGAGCTTCAGTCATTAATTCTAAATTGTTTAGCTCTCGTGTGTTCACACTCCGTTGCTTTCATTATGCTAACACCAAACTGGTGGCAGGTTTACCGTTGTCTTGACTTTTCTTTTTTTTTTTGATGGGAAATGGGATTGAGGAAGCTCACCTGCCTTCCTCTTGCTGGCACTTATGAGAAATTGTTTTTTAGAAATATCATCAATCACAGAGAGGACAACTCGTCTGCGTTACAAAAAATCTGGAGAGAGAGTCAATTTTTGTCTGGAAACAAACCCCACCTTTTTTCCTCACCATCTGATTCATATGTCTGAAGTGGTGAACGTGCTAACAAATGCTGAAACAACTGCAATGTTTGCATGAACACTAAATGAGATGGACTAATAGTGTCATGCATGAACTGACAATGTATACTACAAATCCAACTATAAAAAAAGAAACAGCCAACAGTGAATCATGCTTACCAAATTTGTTTAAATAGGTCTCCAATTGATAATTGACATAGTACAAACGGGCTACAAAGAACGCTTCAATGAGAGACGCACCAACTACATGATGAAGGATAACAGGCCCTCACACGGCGCTGTATGACTGTAGACTAAATATAAACACAACTACACATATACAGTCCTGAGGAATTTGTTTCAGTGTTGCAACTCGTTACATCGTGGTAATAGAATATGCACATTCTCAGAACCGTCTGTTGTCTGATTTCTGTTCCCCGTGGACTTTTCCTCCACAAAACTGTTCTGTCTCCTCTTCCCTGACCACCGAGTCACCATGGATTTCTTAAATTGTCGTGAAAATTAAGCAGAATAACTTCCGAAGCAGATAAAAGCTTAAAGTAGGTTTTGCTGGCTTTTGTTAACAGTGACAATTACACATGCATTAGTATGCAAGAGGGCCGCTTATTTCAGATACATTAATGGCAAAAAATAACTTGGTTTGAAACCTGCAGAATACAAATGAACGTCTGTGAAAGAGTGACAAGACGGTTCAGTTCTCTCTGTGTGAGGATGGTCCAGCGGTTAAAGCGGCTGACCTTCAAATGTACAACTTGGGTTTGCTCCCTGCTGACAAGACCCTGCCCTGCCAACGTGTCCTTGAGATAAATATTGGAGCTGGTGGTGGTAACAAGTAACACGTCTCATTAGGATGAGATTATTTCTAGAAGCCTATATTTATATATTTCATGTGTGGGAACCTGGATTAAATAAACAAACAGGCCGATGTTCGTACTGTACAGTTTATTACTATGAACAGATTTGATGAAAAGAAAACTGATCCTTTTAGTCAACTGTCACTCAAAACAGTAAACTGGCTGGTTACAGCTTCAGAAATATACTGAGATGAACTTGGTTTTCTTTCATTCTGTAAAAAATATTTTCTTACTTGCTGTTCAGACAATAGCCGTTTTCTCATATGAACGCCGGATGATGTCTGGAGAATCAGATCCAGACATTGTCCAGATTTCCCCTTTCAAACACGTAGCACACAACGGTAGATTAACCGTGTCAGATACATTATCGCTTACTGTAAATATTGGTGTAAATGAGGAGTGGCGCCTGGCTAGAGTATGCAGGAGGCACACAATGACCAATAGAAAGTTCCTGAATCTCGTCGTCGCTCCAGTTTGACATTTTCTTTGGCGTATTTTATGTAAATGACCCTGTGACAACTGTCACCGTTGTCACAGACAGCTCCTCCAGGTAATGTCTAGATAATGTCAGGGTTGCAGTGCATGTGTAAAGACAAGAGCTTAAGAGAGATACTAAGATAAAACCAAGTGCTTAATTGAAAAAAAATGATCAACTCACTGATCAATTAAGTACAGCTCTACATTGTATGAACAACAAAGTATTTAAAACTGAAATAACGCAATGAATTTGAAGACAATACTGATAAAAACACAGTATGATTGAATACTGTGTTTTGATACTGTAACAAAACACCAAGACTACAACTGGGAAGAGTTTAAATTACAAATCACAGATCACAGAGCAGCACACCCTGACCTAAAGGTGGAGCATGAGGAAATGATCCCTTCCGCCCTCTACAACCCTCAACACACTGCTCCACTTTGTTTGCATGGTTAACAAGAGACTGAGCCGTGGAGAAGATCAATAAGTTCTGACCTTTTATAGGACCGAGTCCAACGTTGTAACCCTACCTCTGTGCCTTTCCTATTCCACAGCCAATTATGTGATGTGATCAATACACGTCAGTAATTGGATATTGGCGCTTCTTGTGACCATTCTGTGGTAAGGCATGAACAATCCAAGGCTAGTGCAACATATAAACACTCCTATACTTAGCTGCCACCAGGCAGTGTGTCACAAGGGTGCATGTTATCTGTTTCCTTTGGCAAAGAGATAGAGAAAATATAAAGCTGTTTATCTTTCCCCCAGAAAGAGGCTGCTAATGTATTAGAGTGTGTGTGTGTGTGTGTGTGTGTGTGTGTGTGTGTGTGTGTGTGTGTGTGTGTGTGCACGGCTGGGGTTGGAGGTGTTCACGGGGGGGATGGGAGCTGCTGCGCCTCTCCCCGCAGCACAATCCAGATCCTAATCTGATCTCTGCCGCAGGAAACAGCCACAATCAGTCTACCACCACAACAACTTGAATTAGACTCCCGGCAACAGTACTGTTCTGACAACAGCTCACCATGTAACAGGCAAAGTGTCGTTACTGAGTCGCGGATGAAGACAGACGCCAGTCAAGGCCTGGAAAGGAAAACTGACTTCTGTGGTCCGGTTTGAGAAGAAATGCAGGGGAGAGATTCAGCCATCTGGCTCGCCACTAAAGAGATGGGGCTCTGGCCTCCGCTTTCTCATTTCTCTGTGGAGCGATGGCGCCCAGCAGAGCATAGTTGGCTCCAGAAAGATCCAGGCGCCATTCCACTGCATGCCCATGCTAATCACCCCCAACAACCACTATGCAGATGGAGCCTCTTTAGAAATCAGACGGCGTCCATAAGGGTTCCGTGATCTCTTTGTCCATTTGTAGTGGAATGGCAAAACTGGCAGCATGTTGTCATGGTAGATCACTTTCCTCAATGTGTTATGTGTCCCCTGAGGTTAGTTAGGTAAGATAATCATGAGAGGAGGATACTAACAGAATGATACTGGATATTTGTTACACATGCAAAAATGTAAGGCAATTGTACTGTCAGTTATAGAGGAAAGAAATGCTCTCCACTGTTGAAAGTGAAATGCTCTTTACTAGATTGGCTGTAAACTGCCTTTATAGGACATCACTTCAATTCTCCCTCTTGGTCTGAAAGATTAGGTCAACTCGGAGTTCCCCGCACAACCTCTGTGCTTGCAGTTCTGCCTAACAGCATTCCCTGAGGAATGCAGGGAGGAGAAAGAGGGAAGAGGCAGATGAATGTTCACAGGCTTTAGGTGGAGGAGTGTTTTCTAAATACAAATGATAAACTGCATGGCTCTGGTTTTCTGTACAGACCGGCTGAGTCACGTTCAAACCACTGTGGAAAACCAAATGCAAAAGCGTGTGAGATGATACAAACCAACATGATTTATTGCAATCTGGTTTCAAATAGTGCATCATTGGGCAGAAACACTTCTGCTGCTACTGATGCCAAAGCTAGTTTGCCTTTTTGATGTCAAATAACACAAAACTCATCACATGCCAGTAACACAGGAATGTAATGTTCTTTCAATCTTGCCTGGTCCCAAAATTAATTTCTTACCCTCACATACTGGCGCAAATTTGAGGCCAATATTGATATTTGAGAGTTTATCAAATCTGATGATACATCGGACGATATAAATGTATCCAAACTCCCATCAACCCACAACGCTTCATTTCCCTGTTTATCAGCCCTGTCGTGAATCAAATCGAGCGGTGACATTAATACGTGGTCCCATCTCTACACTACATGCACTCTGGTGATTTTAGAACTCAACCCTCGATTGTTCTGCGGCAGCTTTTCCACCCGAATCATCGCATCACGGTCCACGTGGCCCACATTCAAATTGGGGCGTGTGCAGCAGAGTGCTCACTTGCGTTTGGATGAAGACCATTTGGACTCTTATGGTTTGGGTGGAAAGAGTTAAGCTGTGCACCAATCAAGGGTAGGGCTTTAAAACTGGATCCAACTGAGCAAAAGTCACAAGTTAAGCTGTAAGAACTAAATTACTTAGCATTTAATCATTATTATTCAATGATTATTGAATCATTTATTGAATTTGGGGATTCATAATCCACGCTTAAATCTGCATTTATATTCTTTCTTTAAATGTTGAAATTGATTTTATTCATATAAATATTGGGTGATTCACAATGGTTTGCATACTTAAAAAAGGGGATTTTTAGTGTTTGCATTGTTTCTAAAAATGTGTTTCAGTACCACATGTTGTCGTAGCTGTGGTTTGTGTTACATACAGCACATGTAAATGTACCAAGCCTTTACTATGTGTGGGAAGTGGGAAGTAAAAGGTGCTCCTTTGAGTTCCACATTCTCTTCGTTTTGTTATCCCACAAGCAGCAGCCCTGCAGAATTACAGAAGTGTATGTGTGAACATTTGTTTGCACTTAATGAATATCGACCTCAGCTACAATGAAATTCATTCAACTGCTGCATTATACAAGTACTTAACGGTTTTCCTATTTATGTCTGCGCTATACATTCTTCCCGAGCCGTGTGCCTTCACAGCCTCATATTTAATTATTTCATGAAAGCCTATGGCAGACTGCGAGATGTTATCTCACCAATGAGTGTGTAAATTAGCGTAAAGCTTGCGTTCAGTTGCATTTAAAAGGCAAACCTCTTCATCTGAAATCAATAATAACATAACATGCAAAAATCTAACTGAAGTATATTTCCACTCATATCTTACATCGTTAGGTTCACCTGTTTGATTAGGAACTCTTAAGTGGTCAACCATGACTTCCTGTTTCACTGGGGTATTAATATGAGGTGACACAGGCCAACATTCTCTTTGTCATTCTTCACTATGGGAAAGACCCGAGAACACAGTGATGATCTGCGACAAAAAGTTGTTGAGCTGCACAAATTTGGAAATGGATATAAGAAAATCTTGAAACAGTTGAAAATGCCCATTTCCACTACAGGGCAATAATTCAGAAGCTTAAAGCAACAGGAGGTGTTACAGAAAAGCACCTCATACCCACTGTGAAGTATGGTGGTGGATCTTTGATGTTGTGGGGCTGTTTTTCTTCCAAAGGCCCTGGACATCTTGTTAGGATACATGGTATCATGGACCAGCATATATTAAATCAGGGGTCGGGAACCTTTCTGGCTGGGAGAGCCATAAAAGCCAAATATTTTTTTATGTATTTCCTTGAGAGCCATATATTTAATAGATTTGAATGCAACTTTATGCGTGCATTTTTTAAGAATAACACGTCTCTGAGTACTAATAGAGGTATCAGTGTTTCATTGAACACGTGCCCTTTTATTAAATAAACTAAACGCTTACGTTATTTATCTCATTTATGTGCACGTTTCAGTGTTTACTGCACGGGTGTCAAACTCAAGGCAATTATATCCGACCCGCGAGAAAATATCATGTCTATCATAACTGGCCCGCCGGTTTTGGTAAATCAATGCATGGCACAACCACGGGAAAAGACATTCGAGGAAGTAACTAAATATGTGAATGGAATAAAAGTTTTTGGAAAGCAAAGGGAAACACACCACAGATCTCTGGGACGATGTGAGCTGGACTGTTTGTGCGACATAACGAAGCATCTCACTGTTAAACCTGCAGCTTCAGGGCCGTGTGATCACAGACATGTATGATGCAGTGAGAGCTTTCCAAGCCGAGCTGCCTGTGTTTCCAAACACTGACACTGACAAACATCTCCACCGCTGTGTTCCCGACAGCATTCTGCTGATCAACTGAGCGCATTTGCCGACTTTGCTGCTCAGAAATTTAAATTGAACTGCTCAGCAATCCGTTTGCAGTTGACTTAAATATGTTCCATATCTTTTTGCACTTTATCCAATATGTGTATCCTGTTCAATAAATGTGGACCATGTTTGGCCCTCGACGTAGCCCCAGTTTTTAATGTTGGCCCTCTGTGATTGAGTTTGACACCCCCAGTCTACTGCTTGCTTTGTGCAGCTTCTCCTCTGCTCGGTTTCGCGACGGGCGGGGCTCCGCCCCCTACACACACACGTGTGAACACACCTTAACCTACAGCCAGAGACAGAGCGGAGGAAAGGAGAGGGGAGAACTAAAAACAAATCCGCTGATAAATGTTTTACTTTAAAATGACACAATATAATTATTTATTACCTGTTAATCATGTTAAATGTCAGCTCAAAATTGTCTGCGAGCCATATTGCGTTATCGAAAGAGCCATATATGGCTCGCGAGCCATAGGTTCCCGACCCCTGTATTAAATGAAACCTAACAGCCTCTGCCCGGAAGCTTAAAATGGGCCGTGGTTGGACCTTCCAGCAGGACAATGATCCGAAACACACCTCAAAATCTACACAACAATGGTTTACTGACCACAGAATAAAGGTTTTGCCACGGCCATCACAGTCCCCGGACCTAAATCATATAGAACATTTGTGGGATGAGCAGAAGAGGAGAGTCCACAAGCGTCAACCTCTGAATCTGAAGGATCTGGAGAGATTGTGACAATAATTATGGAGGGCACTGTAACTACTAATTCATTATATATTAAAATCAAAAAGCGCTGGAGTAAAGAAATGATAAACAGGAATGAAGTTTAAAGTCCGACATAATATCAAGTCTCATAACCTTGTCTCCGTAATGAAAGAACCAGGAAGAAGGAAGGCTGAATTTGCTGAATAACATATTGAACTTTGGTCTCTGGTGCAGTCCTTCATCTCCTTTTTGGAAAATGCTTTTTATGCAAGCCCTAATCTCATCCTCTCTTCTTGTTCCTCAGACGCCAACAGTGGCATTGTTTTGTTTGTTTGTTTTATATTGTTTCAAAATTTATTACAGAGAAATACAATACAATGACGGTTTCAGTTCCTCACATTTTATGATGTGCTCTGTGTGCGTCATGGTGCTATATTTTTAAATGTGTTAAGACTAAAAAGATGTTCACACCTGAATATAAACACTAAACTATATTTATGGTATAAACATAGAGGGTGATGGGAAGAGTTTTTCCATAATCACAAAGCCCCATAGAGGAGTAAAGGAAGTCATATTCACGACTATTTATTTTAGTAACGGTAAAAATATAGGCACAGTAAACATATATTCTTACTGCCCTTTGTGCAGCCAATCTTGTCATATGTTGAATGTCATACAACGACTACGAAGTGGAAGCAAACAGTGGAAGCAAACACCACAGAGGCAAAAACAAACCTTTCAACACAGTTTAGCTGTTCCAACACTGTTCAGGACAGCTCTCTGCACTTATTTTGAGACATTAAGGATATGTAAATGTTTCGTTTATACAGCTGACACATGGGGTGCACGCCAATTCTCTTATTTGTTTGATCCTTGATTGACCCGTAAACCATTCTGGTCCGCCATCGTGAAGGCCGATCCCTATTGCTCCTGCTTCTGTTTGGAGGAGCCAGGATCAAGGAGGCTGCCCTGAGGAGGCCAGTGAGGATACAAGATTCTTTACAGAAGCCTTTTACTGGACCAACACACCCCTTTTTATATAAAAATAAATAAAAATATAAATAATAATAAATAAATAAATAAATAAATATATATATATATATATATATATATATAGTGATTGGCGGCTGCAGCAATTCCTCTCTCCTCACATCTCTTCTTGCATCTCTCTTCACGTCTTCAGTGGGAGGATGCAAGGAAAAAATGCAAATGAGAAAAAAATTGGATGCAGTTAAGAGTGTTGGCATGTCCCCACAGATTACGGTAACTTTATTTTAAGAGGATAAATTCTTATTCAGCTTACAAGAAAATGTCATAATCTAAACAGAAGCAGCTGGGCAGGAGACTCGAAAACCTTTACTGTTGGTTTTTCAGTCCGTTTCACTTCTGTTTCTAAGGGAATATTTATTTTCTAGGCCAAGAGGATGCCAAGACGGTCCTTCAACTTTTCAAAGTTCAAGCTCCATGCTGTTGCAAGGCTTCTGCATCCGCCCTAATGAAGTGACCTTGGACAGGACACGGACTTCCTAACAACTCAGGGAAAACTGCTCTTTATTCAGCTATGCAACCTTACCTCAGTGTGAAAAGAGGTATGATCCCCTGTAGATCAATACATTGCTTTGTCCTTTGATATATCCCCTTGGGATTAAAGGATTATGATATATTTATGTGTTTATTTTTACAATCTGGGTCTTGTTTTTATAGCCGTCGCCATTTATTGCTTATGAAACTTTTGCTCACAAGGTTCATTATTGGTCATCTGCAAATGGTGCGACATCACTAGAAACGCAGGGTCAAATGCCCACACAGTTCGTCAACAAACCTCCAATTTAGTTTTATTATCTAAACCACACATTTGGAGGTGAAGTGTGACTGCAAATAGAAACTAAGTACAGCAGGGTCAATTTTGAACCAAGAAAGTGGTCTTAACGATGTAGATCGGGGGTTAATCAAAACATTAATATCAATTTTCTTCTTCTAATTTAGTTTGGTAACTCGGAAATGTCAACACCCAAGTCACGAGAATATCAAAGGTTACAGTTATGTTCGTGACTTTAAGAGTAGGAATTGCTCACACAAAAAGGTTAGAAACCCCTGGCCTATACCCGTTGCCTGCTTGTCGATCCCGTTAGTCTCCGGTTGCACATCCCCAGCTGTGCAACCCAGGACGTGTCCCTAACGAGCTCCATTAGCAGTAATACCTGCATCCGGCGCACGCTGGGGTCACGGGGTCAACAGTAGACCAAACGCTGAGATTAAATTACCCCTGAGGGAGGCACGGGTGGGTGTTTGTCTACAGTAGTCATCAACCCCCTCCCCACACTGGTCGTAAAAAGAGATTTGGGAATAGTAGGTGGGCTGGCATTTACCGTGTCGTTTTCTGGTTCATACACTCTCTGACCTTATTTCAAACGCTGCAGAGCTCTTTATGACGGAGCTTTCAGTGCTCCGAGTCAGAAGAGATCCTGGGTTTAGCCCCGAAATATTTCAATGAGTCTCGGGTCACGCTACCATAGAGAACTATTGCAAAACCAATAAGTGCTATATACTTAAATGATTATTTCAAAACAAAAAACTTTTAATAGCATTTGCCTCCTTTAACATTGAAACATATAATTGAATTATAATAATAATGTATGATTTAAACAATGTACGAGTTCTGTTCCGTCAGCACTTTTCTCCCACGACACATTGTAAAGCACATGTTTCTATTCAGTTTATGATCTGGGTTAAGTACAACAAAATGCCACATATGATGAATGTTTCTACCTGAAAGTATTCAAGGCTTAAACCCCCAACAAGTAGCCGCCTATGGTTATAAGCATGACCTACAGAGAACAGGTAGTGTATACTGTGATCATGCGACTAAGATCAAGAGACCGTATCACACTGGGATTTGAGCAGAGGTCTCAACGCAGCTGTCCAGGAATTACTATTAACCTTGTAGAACTTATGACGACAGTCAACTGACTACAGAAACAGAAACATGAGTGAATGAGACCACTACTCGAGTATATTGACAGACAAAATAAGTGGTCATAACAGTCCGTCAAAATACTATCCACTATTGTGTCAACCAAAAACGGAGGAAGAAGACAAGATATACACCCGCTTTAATAAATGCTTTGAGAATAACATTAAATAAGTTGGCTGTGTTATGAGAAAAGGTTTGCATATTGTTCGAAAATAACAGAATAACACCGAGCTGTGCAGCTCTAGGGAACCTCTTCTAGCTCTTTGTTTTGGATTTACAGAACATTTACTGTGTGGTTCAGTCTCGTCCGTCTCAATAACACAATTCCAAGCATAGCACGCATGTGTTCAGCAAAGCCACGTTAAACCTCCTGTAGTCTACCTGCCCAGCATCAAGCAGACAGGACAGGTTAGCTTTACGACGCACAACTTTTAGTGCGCTGCTGCTGGGCCAAACAAAGCTAACGTTGTGTTAGTTAAAGAGGAACTACACACTAAATAAATGTTTTCAACACATGATCACTAACATTCTTGTTGCAATATGATGTTAATACAGGTGATTCTTGTAACAAAAATTTGCTTACGTGGATTTGAAAGTTCAGTAGTCTGGCCCCTGCTTAACCGCGACAAAATAGGCAAAACTCTGAGGTAGCCAATAACAAGGGTGCCATAGTGTTCAATCAAAGCATTGAATTGCCCGAGCATGAATGGCAGAATTTAAAAAGCAAATCAAATTCAAATCAGCTCCTGTTACGTGCCAGCAGCAGCCAATATTTTTGGTGTGAGCTGGACAAAGAAGAAGAAGCTCAATTACTGTGAGTGGAAGCGGCAGGCTCTGTGTGAGATCTGGAGTCCTATGGAGCTCTGAGAAGCTCCAGGAGACCTTTGGGCTCAGCAAACAGTGATTCAGTCGGAGCACAGGTAGGTACTGTAACATCTCTCACTCACACTTACAGACGTACGCGTTAGAGGTGCACACACAAACAGAAATGAAAGCACAGCCGCACACACATACATATCCGCCTGAGTCATCCCAAAGGCATTCATAACCACCTCAGTAACAGGAAGAAAAAAAAAGAATAAGAAAGGCTGAGTGAAAAAAAAGAAAACACTGCAGAACACACAAAGGGCTTCAGAGAGCACAGCTCAGTCTTGTCTTTCAGACGCAGCCTGAGGCACTGGATTCTGGATATGTACACTTTGAGCTCCAGAGCACCGGTGCTCATTAAGCATCCATTTAAAACCTTGGAGGTAAAAATGCAAGCCTTGCCATCCTTCAAAAATACAACCAAGGATTTATTTGAGCACCTAAATGAAGGTCATCTAGACAGATTCTTTGCAAGGGGTACTTCACCTCCTCCCCTGTCCACAATAAGGCAGATGCATGTGAACTCACAGAAAACCACTTCTCACAGGATTCAAAACGTTGACCTTCCACACACTAACACAAAAACAATATTAAAAAATGGCTAAATCTCCTGTTCTTCCCCCTTTGTTGGTCAAGTGAAAATGCCACATCTCTATGACAACATGTGTATTTTCTGCACATCAGCCACACAGGCTTTCAAAATGAGCAATCACAGGCTGGCTTCTCAACGTGTACCCTGTCTGCACATCAATTTGAGACCAGCGTTTTCACATTTTCAACCAATTTTTTACCATTATTTATTTAGTAGATTCTGAGTGCTGATTTCTTCATTTGTATGCCATTATTATAGACAGTCACACCTGCAAGTCAAGCAGAGACTTCAGATTCGCTTAAGTGTGTGCTAATCAGGTTTTCTTCTTGTTCAAGGGTACGAGAGCAGTACTGTTGTTTTTATTTTAAGGTTCTTTTTTTATTCCAGGTTTCAGTCACTTCTTAATAGCAAATATGGAATTTTTATGAATTTATTTGAATGACTAATTCTGATCCCAAGTATTCACATTTACATGTTTCCATTGTTTAATGTTCTATCCTGTTGACCACACACACACACACACACACACACACACACACACACACACACACACACACACACACACACACACACACACACACACACACACACACACACACACACACGTGGAGGAAAACTAGGGCAAATGATTATTTTCAAATGTGTAGTCTACAAAATATCAGAAAACTGTGAAAATGCATCATAAATTAGTCCCCAGAGATTACAGCTTCAAAGTACTTGTTTTGTCCCACTAACTGTCCAAAATTAAAAATTAAAAAAATGTAATGAACGATATCAATACAGAGAAAAAAAAGCCTTAGCTGTGTTTTAACCCAGGACGTCCTTAAGCCACTGTGCCGACCAAGTACAAGTACAACAAATCAAGCAAACCCTTTACAGTTTCAAACTACTTGCCAAAACATCCACTCTCAAACCATTAAAATGTCAAAATCATAAAACTTATCGCAGAAAAACTCTTAAAAAGCTATGGTTGGTGGGTATCAACATGTGGCAATACAATCACAGATTCATTGAATGGTCATATGCCATTTTATGGACACTTTCATCCAAACAGTGCAGTAACATTACAGTATGACCTCAGTGTTGCTACGACGACTTCCCTTTGAGCTCTGCAGAATGCACTAAAGGACAACGTTAATGCACTGCAGGACAAACTGGGATCAATGCCAGCTATGTTTAAATTGGGATTAGGGTCTGTTAACAGCAGCAACTGAATAGAATTAGCGGGTCAGCAGATAAAAGGAGAAGAGCATCCTTTTTAAATGAATGTTAGTCTTTCACCAAAAGCCCCATTCTGATGCAGCTCACACAACAGCATTACAACCTACACATACTCCCTGTGTCAAATACATATGAGGATACCAGGACTAACTGTTTAACAGCGAGGCTTATTCCAAACAAAACTCAACTTCAGATCCTGATGAAAGTGGGGGTAAGGAGACTCGAGTCTCATTTAAGATTCAGTACTTAATTGTCGGGCTGCACAATATATCATTTTTTCATTGCGATGTCAATTTTATTAGTTGAAAGAGTATCAGTAGAAAACTGCACTTTAAAATGTTACGATCATTCTTGGGCGGCACAATATATTGCTTCAACATCAACAGCGCAATGTATCCAAGCATGTACAATGTCAAGTAAGGCCAAGTAACAGTCATGCTACAACTTTTCGCTGACTAATCTACAAGAGATATAACATAATTTACTCCAATGTTCTTGGACACACAGAGAATGTTGCTAGTGAGACGCAGACTCTGCACGCACAGCCAACTCCCATGTATCATAAACCAAAGCAGGTCCCGCTTGTTGTAAACCAAAACCTGAAAATGAGCAAAAATGCAAAAAAAGATGTTTTGGTAACACAATGTCAGTTATTGCGATATTCAACAACGTAATCTTATGTCGCAGCCCCACTGAATTGCCGTATCACCATGGTTCATTGGCGTTTGTCTCAATGAGCTCACTTAATCAAAGACTGAGAAAGACAAAAATAGTAAAGCCACTCACTCGTTAATCACATAACACAAAGTATAAAGAGAAAGGTAATATCCATACCCATAAAGTAATCATAAAAGCATAAAACAAATGGGTAAAATAAAATCCAACACATAAGAACACCACAGATAAAACATTAGCACCTGTAGGGAAATTAGCAGCAACATCAAGCGACCCACTAGATAAAGTGCTTCAAGTGCATTAAAAACATCTGCTCTACTGCACAATTACTTAACCCGCAGAGTGGCCTGCAGTTCTATGTTTGCAGTGTGAAGCAGGCGGACAGCGTCAGGATGTGTGCTGTTCTAGAACCTGGACTTTCTGGTCTTAATGCTTCTTAGTCTTTTGTGAGAAGGAAGGACATTAAAAAGGTTGTTAGCTGGGTGAGAGGGGTCCTTTAAAACTTTAAGGCCCTTCATTTGTAGTCTAGCCTTGTAGATTTCCCTAAGGGGTGGGAGATCACATACAATAACGCTGGATGCAGTATGCAGCACTCTGTCCAGCTGTCTCATGCCCTCAGCTGACATGTTGCCAAACCCCGTTGTGTAGGTAAGGATGCTCCAAACCATCCCCAGTTTTTTTCAATTGTCTTAAAAAGAGAAGTCTCTGCAATGCTTTCCTTTTGTCTGATCAAATAATGTAATCACTGCACTTCACCTCGTCTTCATTTGGCTAAGCCACTGACTCTGTGTGTTCCGAGTGTTAAAGCACACACACTCTGACCTTTTCCTTATCATAAATCACGTACTACTGTTCTGCTGCCAGGATTTTGTTTAACCCAATTTGTCACTGAGGACAACCCTTTCCACTCTCCCTGCGGATTCACACAGTGGGACTGAGGAGCATGGGATTAGTGGGCGGATCAAAGCGTGCCATCCAGACCTCTCACTCGCCTTGTAATCATGGAAGTCAGTAGCCTCTGGAGCTGATAAGTCGAGGCTTCTGGTGATTACTAGGCAAAAAGAGAAAGATGTACTAGAGCTGAAATGCTTATTTCCAATGATTAATATGTTTCAAGCGCAAAGTCTACGAAAGTAGAAATCGAAATGCCCATCACATGTTTCTAGAGCCCAACCTTAACGTTCATGCTTTGAGAAGTAGGAACATGAGAATATTTGACATTTTGTTTGATACATGACTTCAATGTTTAACTCTTTAACAAGCACTCCCGTTTTTAGTGCACAAACCCGGAATCGACAGGCAGAAATAAATGGTTATTATTCTTGATCAATTACACTCTTCGGAAAGGTTCAATCTTCTGAGCTTAATATCAGAATTGGTCGCAATAATAGAGAAACATATTTACATAAGCATAATCTGACATACAAAATGTATGTGTTCTCCTTGCCTATAACGAGCAGCATTTTTGTTTTACTGATAATCGATTATCAAAATTGTTGTTGATTCATTCTGATCGACTACAGGATGTTTTACTACTTCAAACGTAAAAGGGGCATCCAGCCACACAGACTGAAAGGCAGTCAGACAGACACAATACACTCACACATTATTATGACAGAAATAGGTCACGGAAGGTGTGTCAACATTATCAGACAAATGTGCTGTCAGAGGGCAATTGCTCTGGTGTGATCGCGGTGTCGGCCTCCGCGGGTGTGACAATAAGAAGAACTGAAAACATTCTGCATGCGGGCAGCCCTGAACTGACAACTCTCAGACTTCTCATCATACAGTAATGAAGGCTCAGTGGTGCTTCAGAGAAGACTTCAGGGTGAATAAAAGTCAATAGAAACGTTTGCCACAGCATACTTTTACTCCGCTGCTGTGGTCATGTAAACCTACTGTGGCACCCGACACTTCCTCATATTGGCTTTGAAAACATGAATGAGCTCAAGCGTAGTGTCTGAGGGGTGTGACATCTACGATCCAAACCTCTAATTGTACCACCACGTCGACTCATGTTTCGTTTAAGTCCAACTACCAAGATGATTATTCCTCGTTAAATTACTCCACAAAGGAGTTAAAGAATACTTTACTTTGCCTTTTCCCTCCAACCCTTATGTTATATCACTCAAATTCAAATCAAGAAGATTCTTTGACGACTTTCAAGTATTTTTCTTCATTGTCTAACTCTATGTTGAGCTACACTCACATTCCTAATACCTGAAAATTAGCTATCGTACAACGATTGCACTGCAAAACGTGCTGAACTACACTTTCAACAATAATACACTTAGTTATAAAAAAATTAATACAAATTAAACAACAAGCCAACAGAACACAGATCAAGAGACATGATCAACTTGAGGTGTGGCAGTAGCAAACCACCACTTGTGTGCAGGTATGGCACCAGGCACCTTGACCTGTACAGACCTGAATGGACCCTGCATGTGTTAAAGCGGCATGAACATCTGTTATACTGCTGTATTATCACAGATATACTGATAGAGGCTCTGCACTGGGCTGGGGCCAAGACGTGGGCTTGTTGTGACAGGAAGGTTCAAATCTGTGGGCCAACTGGGGGGGAAATCCAGGAATGAGACGCTGTAAAAATAAATGTCATTCAGCTTTCCAAACAATGCATGGAACATGTCAGTGGCCGGAGGCTGCCCTGTACTGGCAATCCCAGTGTGAATGAGCAATGCATGTACAGTATAGGAGTGTGTGTTCAGTCACACAACATAGCCTGGAGGTGTGAAATCAAACATCATCTGCTGGTTTGAAGTTTACAACTCACCTGTGACATCTGGGGTCTGAAATTGATCTCTTTCAGGTCCACTGATCCCGGCGAGAGGTTGTGCAACATCTGGCACAAGAGCACCCCGTCTCGCAGGGCCTGTGCCAAGTCGAAGACGGCCGCCGAGGGCCACACGACCCGGTGGTTCTGGGGCAGGACCTTGCAGTCTATCAACCACCGCCCGCATTGTCTCCACTCCTCCATATCGGCTCCGGAGACTCCACTCAAAGTAACCGAGTCCTCCAGCTGGTTCACAGCGGGCTGAAAGCAGCGGCTCACGGCGCACAAGCAGACACTACTGTCGGCTCCCTACCTGCACCGGATGTCTTAATCATTCACTATCAGCTTGATAATCAGGCTATTTCGCAACTATATGTCACCGCACTAGATCCCCGTTCCAGACGCATGTCAGCTCTCCTGTCTCCACAACATGGAAATGAAGGCTTGAAAAAGACTAAAATAATAACACAGATCCAGTTCAGCGGACGGCGGCGATGTGACCAGACAACAGAGACGTGCTATGGGAATTTTCTCCTCTTCATTCTCAAAAAGTTTGCTTCGCATATCCAATCCAAAAGGCGTGAATAGAGGGTTACAGTAGTGGCTAATAAAACAGCTGGGTACAGCGGTTTGTCATGTGTCGACTTCACTAGTGTCTCACATTTCAGTGAACCAAACAGCACAGCCTACAATACAATGTGGAAAAAACAGCGTTTTCAAGTCTGTTTAGTTGTCGAAGCAAAATCCCGGAGTCACCTACCACATTTGATTTGATTTAAGGTTTCCTGGGAAGTTAAACGTCAAAAACTTCCGTAATTTCCATAGCAAACAATGAAGAAAAATAGATAATACACAGCAGTCTTTCTCAAACGCCGGGATAACCCTCTTTCCACAACACAGCCTAAACAAGCCTCTCCGGCACCGGAAACATGTCCAGGAAAAAAAATAAAAATACCAGTGTTTACATTTATCCGGTTATGGTTACTTTGTTTGGCGCCTTTCTGCACGCCCAAAAAAGCGTTACGCGTGTGTACAGCTTGGCTTGTCTGTGATTTCTGTCTCCCTTCCGTTCATGTCCTCTCTCTCGCGTCTCCCTCTCCTCGTTTCCCTCTCGGACGGAGATGTTTTGCGGTCCCAACACCCGACCCGAGCTGCACAAATCTGAGGAGTAAGAGGTCTCGCGCAGTGTTGACCCAGGGGGTTGAACGAGCTCGCACACGTGCGCTGATTATCTTGTGCAAAGGTAAAACTTGAATAGTGTGTCCACACTTTCGTTAAAGTGGCTCCATACCCCAAGAATGTGAGTTTCAGGGAATATTTTTTGAACTGAGAGTTAACGATGCGCCCTCTGACGGAGGAAGCGCACACTACACGTGCTACTGAAACGAGGGGGTTAAAGGGACAGTTCAATCAAAAAGGGGTGATTGACTGTTGGCAGGTGTCGCCTGTTTTGGTAGAAAGCAGCTAATAGTTTTTAATGAATCTGCTAACTGTGAAGTGAATTATTGTGAGTATCCAACTGATTATATTAAAACAAATGTTTTTGATTTGTATTAAAGGGACAGTCCACCATTTCTATGGGTCAAATATAATATATGTCAGGCAATGCCTGGAATAATTAAACAATTTTTATTTATTTATTTTTATTGTTATTATTCTTGTTTATTATGAGTTGTTTTTGTCATATGTATCACAAACTACATGAGACAATACAATGTATTTTAAAGGTGAGAGCCATATCATTATCTAATGAACCTTTATTTTAATAAAGTAACAATGTGACTCTCACCACACCTATTTACACATAAGGTAAATAGATTGTGTTTAGGTTTTTGGGGGGTTATGGTAAGTTTCAGGTTCAGTTAACATTGTGATATATTAATCTGTGTATCATAAAATCAAATAAAAACACTACACAAACCACTATACTTACCATGGTGGGACATGCTCTCCATACTGTGCAACTGAAAAATATGATTGGCTTGTCATGACATTGTCATACCTGTTATTTTTGGTGATGCCATAAAGTCTCAGCCAACACTTTAGAGGAAGTATATTTCATACCATGTTTGTATTTTCACCAACAAATGCTGACATATCACATTAGGAAAATCACATGTCTAAATAATAAAATGAATAAAGGTTGGATTCGATTTAGCTGCTTCAGTTCCTGATTTGAAAAAGGCCTTTCACACTTTTTTGGCTGATGAACGCTATCTTCCTAGTTTAGAAAACAGCTGATTTGAATGAACTACAGGCCTTCACACAACTATCAACAACCTTGACCTCTGTAAAGTAAGATGACAGATAATCAATAGTTCTTATATTAACGGTAGAGCAAATGACTACTGTGAAAGGTGTTACTCGTAATGACAGAAATATCACCAGCATCCTCGTTCCCCTCAGCTCTATGGAGCGTTTCAGCATCTTTCAGCCTGTTTTGGTATCACTGCCAGCAGCGTTACTCTTTGGTTGACTCTTAACGCTCTCATTAGTGTTGTTTACAGAGTCAGGAGGCAGCTTTTTTTAGCAAGAAAACTTTGAAAAACCCACTATACTCTACCTGCCCAGCACAGCAGACAAGTTAGAGAATTGCTGGTGGACATAGTGGCGCATTTAGCAGCTGAAGAGCCAGATATTTCTCTGAGATTTTGACGGAGGGCAAAACTAAACTAAAAGTAAAGTGAATATTGGACTTAGATCCCTCAGGTGTCTAGAAACACAAATCCAAATGAATGCTAATGTTGCTTCATACCTGTTTGATTTGTAAATAAGCCCCTGTTTTCTAACAAATGTGCCATATCAATTTAAAGGGTTATATCAGTGTTGTGTTTCCTGCTTGTTTTCGCTGTTCCCAAGTGGCATGTGCAAGTTTAAGCAAACATTTCAGCTTTAAGGTAATTACATAACATTACATTACAGGTCTTTTAGCAGACACTCTTATCCTGAGCACCTTACAGTGAACTAACTACAGGGACAGTCTCCCTGGAGCAACTCAGGGTTAAGTACCTTGCTCAGGGGTACAATGGTGGCAGCCCTGGTATTGAACTCACGACCTTCTGATTTGGAAGGCGTACCACCAGACAACTAGGCTTTGCCATGACTTTTTTTGGTAACAGACCAAGATGTTTTCAGGCTTCACTTACGTAATGGAAAGAAGACATCGATTTTTGTTCTCTCGTTTTCTCTAGATGCAATCATTTACACACCTACATCTACACAGAGACAGAAGTATCCGCTGTGGTACCAGACAACAGAGAAGCTTCTTTCCTCAGGCTGTGAGACTCCTAAACCCTTCCTCCACACTTCACCACAAAAACAGCCTTTTTGTTGTTTTTTCTTAGGAAGCAGAATGAGACTAAAACTGCATGTTGTTGCACAACCCTGTGTGGTACAGTGACACTAAATCCTCCCTGTATTTCTTGTATCCCAGATGCCCTCTACAACTTGTCCATGTTGTCCTTGAATTCTCATCCTATCCCTAGTCACCATCTTTCGTAACCTTTTTCTTTTTTCTAATTGTCTTCTTCCATTTGGATACTTTGGGTTTTATTTTGTTCCCTTCATTCATTTTGCACTTCCCTTGTTTTCCCAATTTCTCTCTCATTAGATTTTCCAATGTCAGTCCTTGTTAGTAAAATAATGACAATTCGTCAATTAATCACTTAATTGACACTAAAAACAATAAGCCACCTGTTCCTTGTTAAACCCTCTTTGTCATGTCTCATTACTTTCTCAACTCACTCATAATCGTTCCTTATCACCTTCACATTTGCACAGGGATGTAACAAATTTTGCTAATTTATATACGGCCATAAAATAGAGCAGCGCATCAAAGACTGAAGTTCTGAGCTTCTTCTTTTTATATAATTGCAAAGCTGGATTTATACATGAAGAAAATGTACTAGTGGCACATTTAAATCATCAATATAATATGTGACTTAAGGAAGGATACAAACATCGCAGCTGAATATAGTGCACTCTTTGTCTTCTATTTACCTCAACCTTCTTCGCTGCTTGGTCTGGGAATGGCAAGTAAAAATGGCCTTCCACCGAAAACAATTCTCCAATGGATAAAATATTAGAAAAGTAACGGACACCAAGAGGTTGTGATGTGAGATGTTTTGGCCCTCAAGCCTTCTTCAAGATCAGAAAGTCCATTGGATGGCAAGAGGGTATAGAGATATAACACACAAGATGTTTTGAGAATGACAGAACTACTGCCATGGAAAACACCTCAGACAGACTCTGGGCCGGGGGAGACACTGCAAGTGAAAAGGGTAAAACTTTTAACTAATAGATATCACCATCAATTCCCCAGTCGATTACTTACATTATCTTTTGTAATACAAGTTTTCCAAAATGTTATGTTTGAATATGCAAATGAGGCATTATGTTATTAATTATATGCAAATGTGCATTCATTTCCGGAACAGAAATCTAAACGCTGGATAAAGCCAGGTTCAAAATTCTTGCTTCTCTTTTTATCACTCTATAAATCAGAAAATGCTATCAACAGCTATACAAAAACATAATTTTTTGCCATGTTGTTAGGAATAAATTGTTGTATAAATCCAGATATGAATGATATGTGAACAAAGCCCTTTGTAAAAACTTTCAGAATATAGATATAAATGATACTGGAAAGTTTGGTGCATGTAAGAGCTACTGAAGTGAAGATTTCTGGATCAGAGAAAAAATTCCTTTTGAGAAAAAATGCCTTAAAATCCATACATTTTGCAAGACACAACAGGGGAAAAGGACAAACGTTTCAATTAATCACCTTTAAACTTTTTTAAAGACCATTTTCTTCGTATTACAAGTTTTCTGAAATTGTTTAAATATGCAAATGAGGTATTATCTAATGCTAACTTTTAGTGAATTTAGGAGAAATATGCAGACACAAATAGACAAAGTTGGTCAAATAAACACCTAAATGTATATTTTTCAGGTTTTCTTTTCTTTTCGTTTTAGATATGTTATGGAAGCAAAATAGCCCAAACTCTTACAATTGACCAGAAAAACAATGTTTATGCCTGCAGTGACTCGCCTTAACTATTTGGAAGTGTTTCAAGTTTATTTATTTTACAGAACACTTTAAAAAGCAAACAAGGTTGTGCACCAAAGTGCTTCACAAAGACAGACATATACATACATAAATGTGCATGTGGAAATAAAAAAAATATAAAAATAAAAATAAGTTTAAACAAGGAACAATTTCAAGCCAGAGAATAAAAGTGCTTCTTAAGGTCACTCTTAAAAGCATGAAGTGACTCTGCCTAATAGCCTCAGGCAGGATATTCCAGAGCCAAGGAGCTGCTACTGAAAAGGTGTAGTGCAGAGACAATGCTAGCTGCAGTTTCGCACTGCCCATGACCCCATACGATAGAGTCCTCCACAAGCTGTAGAAGGTGTTCACTTTAAATTCTTCCCCCAGCATTCATCCAAAGTATGATGGTGCATCCACTCTCTGCTACACCTGTTGCCACTAAGACACCTCGAATTGCAGAGTAGGGGCTTCATTTATGAACTGCACCTTTTATTTCTTCTTTGGCTGCCAGCCAAAAATAAATAAATAAATCCGAAGCTAACTGATGTCCTGTTTGCTCTGAATTGTCATTTACAGTCAAACAATGCAGGCTATGTAACACCCAGGCAGAAAGGTCTGACCCATTGGTTGCAGGGATAGGGAAAGACCTACAAGACTGGACCCGTATAGAGCCTGTAAGCAAATTCAAGCCTGTTAAAACCATTTAAGATGCTTGAACAGTGGTTCATCGTGCACCTACTGAGAATCCTTCCCTACTCCTGCAGTTTCACACATCTACTTGGAAAGGACAGCCAGAGAGCCCGAGGCTATCATTTACAGCGGCTGTGGCTGTGAGTCTTTCAAGAGAGCTGGCTGCGTATTCCCCAATACACACCAGGCTTCTGCGCCCCGGGGTTTAATTGCAACAACAAGCAGACCAAAAGTCATCATGGAATCACCCGGAGATCCATTTTAGTCTCATCAGTGACTGTGCTCTCTTGGAAATAAGACCTGCATCCTTAAAGAGATAATACATGCAGTTCATGGGCATTTGGAAATGTCATTCCTTGTGGTTTCCCTCGTCTTAAACCCAGTTCTAGGTGACGTTCCTGTCCCTTCATTGGTCCCTACCTTCAGAAAGTGTGTGGTAAGCAGACAAATACGACACCGACTGTCATTGTAAGTGAAAGCTATGTATTAATGCACCGTTTGTTTAAGATCTGGACAGGTCTGGACTCTTATTGGTTAACTGAAACCGTTTGGACGATGAGCCATGAGATCACTTAACCTTTTAAAGACGTTTTTGAACAGCCCCATCAGCCTAAAAATATGGCTTTTAAATCTTTAAGCAGGCCTTTTTCCTGGGGGGGGGGGGGGGGGGGGGGTAGCATGAGCTGAGTTTGGAGTGTTACTATCCTTAGATCTGAAGAGAAAGAATTGTAACCATTGACAGTGTCAGAGGAACTTTGCAATTGCCAGCTGTACCAGACAGATTCGCTGTATGCGATTTAAAGAAGGAAAGAGCACATGCAACGGTAATTCCGCCATGTACTTTACTGAAAACTAACAGATAATATTCAAGGATAACACACAGTATAAACACGAGAAACTTTGGGACATCTGTAGCCTGAATGGTGAAGTAACATGCAGCCTAGCTAATGCAGTAATACTGCTGAGCATAGGCTGACTTCCCTGGGCAGCTCCCACGAGGGCATATATGCATGTACTGTATGTGATGCAGTGCAGTGCTGCAAAATAACATACTCAGCAGTTTTCTTCTAAGTAATGGTTTTCAAATAAATTAATAAGCACCATATATGTTGTTACAAATTGAGCAAATACAAAAAAAGAGGCTCTCACTTTATCGAGAACAGTATAGCTAATTTGCAATTAAGATTCTTCATATATGTCACATTAGCATAAATCATTTCCGAACAAAAGTGCATACATGTGCAAGTCATTCTAAATGCCTTCATTCAAATTGACCAACCCCTTTTTTTCCTGAATGTTTTTCTACATGGTGGTGAAAAGAAAATGAAAACCAGAGATCCATTAATCAAAGCAAACACAGTTTTGCGTGATGTGTCTGGAGAGTTGCACGTGTGTGGTCTTTCCACGCTCCTGTGAGCGATGGCCAGAAGTGGCAGAAATGACTAGTTGTCATCGAAGTTGTGGCATTGATCAATCACAGCCCCAAGGTTGTTGGCGGGTGCCGAGTGGCAAGTTTCAAGTGGCATGATGGGAAGTGCGGGTCACAAAGTGTACGTCCCCCTGCGACATGCACACACAGTGCAAGGGTAGAACAAATAGTTTAAATGACGAATGGCCCCAAAAGTGTGCATGCAGTTAGGGTTATATGTTACGTGTCCATTTCCATCGTTCATAAAAAGAGCCTTTATTATGCTTGACACTTAAGAGAATGTATCTTTTTTTAAGGGGAGACTCTACAGGAGATCAGGGTAACATTTATAACTAATAGATATCTTCTAAAGCGTCGTAGAGTACCTTTTAAAAGCGCTCTATAAATAAAATGTATTAATATTATTATTATTATTATATCACCATGAAACTTCCCCAGTTGACCCCTTACTTTAAGACAATTGCTTTTTGTATTACCCGTTTTCTGAATTTGTATGTTTAAACATGCAATTGAGGAATGATCTGATTAAATGTGTGCAAATCTACATACATTTCCCAAAAGAAAGATTTTACAGAGGGAATTTTGGATATCTCTTTTTAATCTGAAAATACTGTCAACAGCCATAACAAAAACATCTATTTTTTTAAAGGAATAAAATGTTCTATAAATAAGGCTATGAATGATATATGAACAAAGCCCTCCTGTAAAAACCTTCAGAATATTTAAGAATGAAACTGGAAAGTTTGGTGTATTTAAGAGCTACTGAAGTATCATCTGTATGAGAGTACGACAATATTACAATTATATTTTGCATTACAAGTTTTCACAAATATATGAGGCATTATCTAAAGCTAACTTTTAGTGAATGTAGGAGAAATCTATAGACTAAGTTAGTAAAATAAACACCTAAATGTGTATTCTGGATGTTTTCGTTCGTTATGGAAGCACAATAGCCTAAACTCTCAAAATTGACCAGAACATGAACATTTTTTGTTTTTGCCTGGGGGGTGAAAAAGAAATGCATAGAATATAGGCTCTATAACCCAAACCCAACTGCAGTATATCTTTAAATACAACAGTGAAAGCATGAAAAGTAGTTAGTGAAGCTTAGGATGGTAGTGCATGATGGCCCTCTCCTGGTTGATTACTGAACTGCACGGTGTAGCCACAGAGATCCAGCTCGAGCTCTCTCATCTTCTCTCTGCCAAAGAGCCGGTGCTTTTAGTACCACCATCCTCTCACACACACACACACACACACACTACACCCGACTACACATCTCCAGTGCTTTCCAGCCCACGCTGAGGGGAGTTAAGCGCTGAGATCCGACAGAGTGTAAAGCTGGTGGAGGCACCAGCTGTTTGAACTGGTCAGCTTTGGGTGTGTGCCAGTTTGTGCAGAGCAGTTGGCAGGCCAGCTGCAAGTGGAGTTAATGTTTAGGGCCTTCACAGCGGGACATGCTGTTTACTAAAGGGTGCAATGTTAAAGGCATTTTACACCTACTCTGCTGAATAATCACATCACCTTTGCGTTTTTACTTTTATTAACAAATAAGCCTCACACAGGTTAGCATATAGACTCAATCACAATTAACTTAATATGAACAGAAACTGAATAGTTGGAAACAAAAACGTACATAAGAGGTGCTTGTAGTAGATGAACCAAAGAGTTTCAAACATTATTTGTCAGGCCCCAGTTGGTTGTTTTTGTGTCAATACTGAATAGAATTTCCTGAGATTTGAAACATGAGTTAGGTCGCCATCATAACTTTGTCTAGGTTACATTATTGTTACAGATTTCACAGGTCTGCACTGTAATACCATGCAACTAAACAGCAGGAGACACAAACAGCGGACATGACGTCCACTTTGATGTTGGAAGTCTCTGCAAGTTCACTCTCATACCACAATGTTAAGAAGCCTGGATGGAAGGGAAAAACGCAATTAAAACATCATGCTGAAAATATTCAGCACAAGCCTGCAAAACACCGGCGTGGCCCTTTACAAAGGTCACGCAGCAGGATTGTTAAACAGTGTAGTTACGGCTCTGCTTGGAACAATAATCACAGATGGCAACGAAAAAGCTGAATATTAAATGAAATTGTCCACGGAGAGACTGGTATTCAAAACAGAGGTGGAGAAATAAATAAAACAATTCATCAATGTTTATATACGGCTTATAAATGGTGAACATGTGTTTGATCTAGACACGCTCTGGACTCTTGTAAGTAAGGCAATACAATGAACACAAGTAGCTGGAGAAAAAGCATTTTCCCAATGCAGACATGCAGTTATTTAAAATAAAGAACAACATCAAGAAACGAGTAAAAACACATACATTACTTTTTTTTTTTTAAATATAAAAATACATTTAGTTTTCCATTTTAAACTTCTGGAAACACAAATTACTTCACTGTAAGAATTCTGTCAATAAGTCAATGAGTACATGATTTGGAAAGTTGATCTCCGTTTTGTTGTTACAGAACAGCCTGGACTCACAGGCAGAAGGAAGGCCGGACATTTAACTAAAACAGGTGTTCAGACAGTGTGTGTGAGTCTTCACTTGATCAACTGACCCATAAAATACTTTTCTTCCAAACCTTAGAAAGACCTTTTGCTTACCAGGAACCAACCTCCCTCCTTCTGTTTCCTCCCTACTTCCAAATAAAGAATACTAACGGTATATCAGAGGCCGAAATAGCAGCCCATAAAACCTTGCGTGAGATCACGTGACCCTTTATTTCTCTGTCTATAATAATGTCCTGCAGTATTCATAATGACATAACTGCTAAATGACACTTCTCACAACTTCAACAGCTGCGACTGAGCTGTGAAGTGCAACAACTGGATGCTTAAAAGAATACATCTGCATTGCTACGATGTCTTTGAAGAAAGTGTAATTAAACAGTATGAGCAGTTGAGTGAAACAGATATTGGTTGAAACTCAGATGTGCTCCAGCCCAGGCAGCAGCTGTGAATCGATTGTGTCTGATAAGAAACCCCGGCGATATTGCGATTTATAAAAGAAAGAGTGAGAAAGGCAACACTGAATACAAAAATGCTGTGTGGGGAGGTTTAATTTTCTAAATATTTGAACATATAACAAATACAAAAATAAGCGTGTTTGTCGGTTTTGAAGAACTCTCTTTTAGTCAAAAATAAGGAAATAAATAAAAGCATCACAGCTGTCACATGTCACTGTTTTCTGAACTGGAGTCACTGGAGCTGCTGGTGGCAGAATCTGAAGAACTGCTGCAGCTGACGAGATGCGACGCAACTAGACCGCTTTTCTCTGGATGAAGGGAAGCAAAGCACCAATTAAACGCTACAGATGCTCGGGGCATTTCAACATTCTGGGTACTTAACACATTAATATCAAATGATTTAAAAAGGAAGGTTTTCACACTTACTTTGAAATTTCTTGAACTTCTTATGTAGACAAGACTTCACGTACTGCTGCAGCTCCCGCAGCGTGGACGGCTTCAGTATCTCGAAGTCTATCTCGATCTCGTCTGGATTGGTGTCACGCATGGATGACTCTCGTGTCTGAATGATGCGCACCACGCGGCCCAGCTTTATCCCAGGTAACCGGTTAATGTCGAGGCTCAGCTGGTGCTTCTCGTCGTACGTCATCTGCAGACTTTCATCCTCTGAATCCCAGTCTTTGCTTCCCTTCCACGACTGCCTGAAATCCAAGACAAAGCAGTCAATCTCTATATGAAAGTGACATACTATGAGAACATACTATGTAAAACGTCCTACCTGGGAGTGGGATTTGTTTTCCCTTTATGTTGCCTGCTGTCCTCTTTCTTGTCCTTTTCTCTTTTCTTCTTTGGTTTAATCACAGGGACGTCAGAGAGTGCAGAGAGCTGGTCATGAACAGCTTTGAGCTGGGTAGAGTGTCAACAGAAACAGGCTTTTATTGTGCCACAAAGTAGAATTCTAAATAATAAGTGCCAAGAAAAAGAAAAGCCAGAAAATAAATCATCATTTGTTGGTCATGTGATCCCACGGTGTTCATATACAGTATGTAGCAGGTTACACATTGGCACATTTAAAAAGAGAAAAGCTGAAGCTGCTGGATGCAACACGTATTGTTTGCTCCAGAAAACTCTTCTCAAGTGGAAATAAAGAAAAGCTTGTGACTGGGTTTGTGGTTTTTAATGTAATTAACAGCACATAGAAGGTTTTTACAGATTGTGTGCGTTTTATTTCATTTCATTCTGCTCTAATTTAAATATGAGCATACATGTTCTGTGTGTGTAAGTAAAGGCAACACTGATCCTTGAACAGGTCAATAGAGTACTGCAGGAATGAGTCCTAAAACAGGGAAATGTGTTCTTCTGTTTGCCCCTGCGGTTCCCTTGTCTCGAAGTCACTGGATCTTTGAGTGGCTTTTTGGTCTGTGGATAAACAAAGCTTAAGATTCCAACGTTTTGTTGTATGACGTTAAATACGTCAGTAAATCCCCCACAAGTGAACGTTAACGGCATCACACCGAACACTAGTCCGCCTTCAGCTTAGTGGTGTCGCTGTGAAGTCATGCGACTGTGCTGTAGTTTGCTTATAGCATAACATTTGACTTCTGCCCATTGCATTCAAGCTTCAAAACTAATAACAGCGGTTTGCAGATTATTTTCCCGAACAGAAAGGGGAAACGTTTGTTTGCCACAGAGCTTATTTTCTGCAATACTCCAAAGTCCAATAGAAGAATCCAATTGGCTTTTTGACGCGGGAACCATTCCAAGCTAACTTTCGTGTCGGCCTACTAAAATACGTCATCCCTGCAGCACTCAATGAATCCATCAGGAAGCAGGAAAGTTGCAAAGCAGAGAGTCACTATGGTTGCTGTCCATCTGAGAGTTAGACATCCGTGTAGAAACCCACCTGTTTTGCACCCACCTGTTCTTGCAACTCCGCAAGTCGAGTGGCACGCTCCTCTTCCAAGTCCACGTTGCAGGAGCTGTTGGTGCTGATCCCACCGAAACCTGCACTCATGGCGGACACGGCACTCATTGGTGAAAGCATCTCCACTGGCTCGTCTGGCATCTTCGCGAACCTCTTCTCGAACACACCCTAAAGCAAACACAAGCACGATGACGAAGAATCGAGTGAAACCGGGGGAAAAATAAACAGTATAAATGATTTTAAATTAGTTAATTATTCAATTAAATAATTCACCTGAAGTTTTCTGGCCCTGGTGACAATGTCATGATTTGGAGGATTGTATTTGTAGCAATTGGAAAAAATGAGCCTGACGTCTGCAGCGAAGCCTTGCGCATCAACGTACTGTCCTCCACACATCTTTTTCTGGAATTAAAAAGTAAAGGTTACCAACACATTATACATCATGGATGAACCACAGAGGAAATATATTTGTATATGTAAATATCCAGTGTATACTTTGACAGTGCTGAAGTCCATGGGGTATTTGATGATTTGGTGGTAATCGTGTAGCTGCAGAGCTTCAGCGTCCACGGGCTTGTAGAAAGGCCAGGCGTAGGCTACATATTTCTTAGACAGCATTTCCTTCAGGATATCGTTGCAAAACTTGAGCTGTTCAGTTCCTTCTTGTGGGAACTCATTTCCTTCTAAGCAAGGGTTGATGACTTGGTCTGCGCTTTCACGTCTCCTCTTGCTTCCTGATAAATCACTCAAAGTGGTTACGGCTGCTGAGGAGAAATCAGTTGGGCCGTCTACCTTCCACTTCTGCCCCTTCTTCTTCATTGGCAAAAAAAAAAAAACACAATAAAAAAAGTTAAATTCTCATGATCTGTAATTTAAAAAGATAATACTATTAAGTGACACACACACAGACGACGACGCACCTTTGCAGCGGTCTGTGAAGGGTGTTTGGGCATCGAGGACGCGCTGGAGGGTGTGCAGCTGAGGCTTGGCTGAGATGTGGGCGTCGTAGGTGAAGAACATGTGGTCACAGGGACATTCTGCCCACCTGCATACATGTATTACACACAGATTGTGATCTAATATGTTTTCTCTCCTGTGTTTTATGACAACAACAAAAAAGGTTTAGTCAGGATAATCTGAGTTACTTTGTTTTCCCCTCATCTGTTTTGGCAGGTGATCTTTTACTTTTCTTTGTCAGGATCATTAGTCCTAGTCCTAATTAGAACACTAGTCCTATTTAAAGCATGAGGTAGTGGTGCATGTCAGCCTCTTGTGGCCAGAATGTGTACTACAACAACATTTATTTGATCCTGCCTGGCAAAAACATTTATTCCCACCAAAATAATTCTGTTTTCAGAAAAGAAAAGTAAGATTAACTTTTTTTCCACCTGTTCTTAAGTCATAAACAGAGGAGAAAAACTATTCAGATCAGACTTAGAAAATGGATCACAAGAATTAGCATCACTCAGGGCTTCCGCAGGAAGAGAAAAAATATCTTAGTCTACCTAGTAAATAATCATTATTTCCATGTTCCAGGTTTCAAAGTGCATTTAGATTTTTTCTTGTAACATTTGTATGTTCTGTCCACAAGAAGTGTCAAACAAACCAGTGTTTTTTGTTGAATCTAAACTACATAGATGACGCAACTTTCTGTCGCTCTGTGCAGATAGTTTTCCCCTCACGCACGCACATTCTTAATGGCAGCGAATTTGTGCAAGTGTGCAATCCAACAGTTGCCTTGTTAATAGCTGTATACATTTCCAATGAGCATTATAATTTAGGTGGAATGAGAAAAACACACTGAGAGAGAGAGAAACCCAGTGAACACAAAATTCAAGCTTACTAGAGAACCCACGGGGTAGAAAGTACTGAGCAGAGAGAGGTTGAAGGTCACTGAAGCAGCTAATCTCAGCTGCCGGCTGAACTGTCTTTAGGGTGGCACTGATGTTCATGCAGGCTGAAATATGCAGCTGTTACGTACACAATAAAGCACACTAAGATAACGACTGCAATGACGTTCACAATGTTTTGCACACCTGTAAAATGCTATGGGATAAATTAAGAAAAGACATATTTTAAGGGAGATCTTGGTGGAACCTTTTGATTGTATAATACAGAACAAACATCAAAACTGAACACAGAAGAGAAGGTTATAGTTCAGATTTAGCTTTTTTTTCTAATTGGTTTGATTTAAATACATTGATTTCCTCAGTGTTCCTGTTGTGTAGGAACTACATGCCACAAATCCAACTCACCCCGTTATCCCTGAACAAGCGTTTACAGCTACTGCAGAGCATTTGGTTCACAGCTTCTCACATTAACTTCATTTATCACTAATGCCTGTGTACAAGGTGTTCAGCAGTCTTTCAATGCATGCACAACCTTCCTCTGCGTGACGCCTGGCTGCCACATGAGTATGATGGTCGCACGTGACCTGATTGATGAGATTTGAATTTGCGTCACCTCTAATAACTGTAACAATGTGAAGCAGCTTTACCCATACACAGATGTGAGTTTGTTACCTGGAGTGTTACTTTTTTTTCCCTTCCCTTTGGCAGCCTGAGGAACAATCTCCACTTCGCCCTGTGGCATCTGGGAAACTTTTTGCAAGAAAACCTTCTCCACGGCGAGGGCCATCAGCACTATGTCATCTGTAGGCTAGAAGGCAGAGAGAAATCTATGAGGATTCAGTTTCTGTGAGGCTAATCAGCATGGTTCCTTTTTAATCACAACGCTCCTCACCTTGTTATATATGTAGCAGTTGGTGAACATAGTGTTGAAGTCTTGCATACATTCACTTGCGCTGGAATAGTAGTTGTTCTCGAGCCGTTTCTTGATGGTTCCCAAGTCCATGGGAGACGTTATTATAGTGTGATAGTCCTGATTAGGAAAAGAACAGTCAACGTGTCAGATGAATGCAATGTTGCTTTTGGTTTCTGTCGTACATCTTCAAAAAGATCTGATGACAAAAAGTTTATTAGTGCACGATTCCTGCATTTCAACACTTTCTTACTTCCAGGATGATTCTGGTTTATTACAATTTGGACGACATTGTTAACATGACGTCAGACGGGGCCAGCAACCCAAGCACTCGACAGGTTTTAAATCAACTGGAACTGAAAGCAAAACTACTGTAACTGTTGGTGTTTCCTGTGCGATGAAGGATTATTAGCAACATTTCAAGTGTTTTAGATAATCTGGATTTGAATATTCTCTTATTCGTTGGGAAGCTACTTACATTTTCGGAATTCAGATATTATTTTTTTTTTTTTTTTTTTAAAGGATTACAAACATGCATTAAACATGCAAAACTTTTAAGAAAACATTTAAACAACACCTAGGTTTGTAATACATTGAAGTTATAATTTCAGAAGGTATCTGAGATATCAGTGTCAGACATTTCTGCATCCACCCCCAACAGAGGGGAACGGAATTCTGCTTCAATTCAACATTTCAATCCAAAACATCACAACGTCTGGATTATCACTCTGAATAATCCACGGCTTTAATTGGGACTAATTAAGAGCTACAGTACAGTAGTGACCACTTAAGAAATAGTCCCCATTTAATCAGTCAAGTTAGTTATATTCCATAATTAGAGCACCTACTTAAAAGTATTACGTTATTAATTAAGTACTGAATAGCATGTAATGACATGTACAAAAATGCATTGATATAGGTTCAAGGTTATTTGTTATGTATATGGGCTTCACAAATATTGGATGAGATTGAGGCCGAGCGTAATCCCACTTTCCAGTTGCTCAGTACTCACTGCGTTGTGTTGTTTAAATGAGGTGTGCATAAGGATTACCAAAAGGAGAAAAACAAAAACAGCGGTGAACAAAACTTAGACAACAACATTATTAGCTGCAATGAAAGAATGACAAAAACAGAGGAAATGTAAGGATTTAGAAGAAGTTTTACTTCAGTGAAAGAAAAGAGAAAAGCAGACCTTATGGAACAACGTAAGACAAACACACATGTGACATTTCAGACGGATGACAGACAGTGAAAGAATGTACCTAAGCATCCAAAGCCATTACGCCAATTTAGTTTGTTTGTCAATTACTTCGTTTTTTTTTTTATACATCGGAGCCTACATTTTTTTATTTGGTAGCAAATATACAACTGCCTTTAACAGGGATATGTATCACAATTGCATTACGTAAAATACTATGTTACAAAGAGCAGATTTACAACTTTCCAAAAAATCTATGGAAGCCATAGATTTATGGGTTTATTTTTCTGGTGTGTTTTTGACTTGGATAACGAGTACTTCCTGTAATTGTAATGTTAAAAATATGTCCACTAAATTTGCATTAAAAAAAAACATTCATTTGTTTTTGAATACATAAATAATAAATAAAAACAACAAGAGATAGATGCTGGATTGAAAGCGTTGTTAAAAAGGTTTGAAGAACATTAACAAACTACTCACTGGTAGTCCAAGAGCGACTGCATCAACAGGATGGTAAAAAGGCCAGGCGAACTGGTGCCGCCACAGCGATCTGATCACTACATTCTGCATGTAATGCAGCTGGTTGGTCCTCCGGCCTGGCCTGTTGTGGTCAATCACCTCAGGAGGCAGAGGATTCACAAGTAGTGGAGGGGACGGGTTTGTGTCTGCTGACATAATGATGTTAGCTGGCAGCGAATGGTCTCCAACAAGTGAACACGACCTCTGCTGGTTTCTGTTATCTTCTGTAGATTTTGTCTGTCAGCTCTTCAAAGGCTTTGAGGGTACGCCAGCTCACTTCATTCATAGTTTTCATACCAGACAATGTGATCTGTTGACATAAAAATGTGTTATGAGTGTCTAGTAAATCCGAGATCATCCCTATGGTCTAGAAATCACAGGTAGACAAAACAAGCAGTCTCTACTGCAACTATGGTCGACCTACTTTGAAATTTGGATGCAACTCAGGGGTGCTGGAGATGGATTCTCAAAAACAAAAACAGAATACACAATCTTGCAAAACTATTTACATCTAAATTTGGACAACATACACAGAAAAAAATACAATAAACTCCATACCAAGGAAAACTTCCATACTTCAACTGTGTATGTGACCTAAGACATAATTAATGTTTATGAACAGCTCACATGAATGAATCTGGTTATCTACATTTACAGCTATATGATGCAGCGTGTTTTTAACTGCTGTGATTACTGGATAAGACAAAGAGAGCTTATCTCATAGATAACTGAAATGTTTGTTCCACTTGTTTGTTAATTTAATGACAAATTGTAGTTTTCCCTAGCTTAGTATAGAATGTGATTCTGTGGTGTTTTTGTCACTTTGTACGGGAAATAAGAAAAATAAGTGGCCAGAGGTCATCATGATATACATTTTAACAGTAAACACATGACTTTTAACACAGTTGATGAGGGTTTAGACATATACAATGTGTTAAGGTAGAGGTTACGGTTTATAGCAATACATAAAACTACTGGCTTTAAGTTCTTGACACGTTACAATAAAGACTGACATAACGCTGGACAGATAGCAACTAATTAGCCTGGCAGGTTTTCTCAAAGTATAATAAACATAGTACAGCTAACGGACTGAACAAACCTTTCCTGTGGGATTCAACAACTAAAGCTGGGTTTGTTGTTAGCTCAAATGTCACTAGCTAGCCGGCGAAAGAAAACGTATCGCCACGAAATAAGGATTAGTCGTTAGCATAAATAGGTTTCATACTTCCTACTTGAGCTTTAGCATACAATGGTCAAGTCCAACAGTCCTGTTTTGTTTTGAGCAGGTCGAGTTGCAGCTCTAAGTGTTCAATGTTTTTGTTTCATAGAGCCTCGGCGGAGCTAACGTTTACCTTAACTGTTAAAGCTACGTTACCTGTTTTCCTCACACAACGACAACGTAAACATGTCTAACACGGCGCATGGACGGTCTCGCAGGAAATGACGCATGACGGCGAGAGAGTGACTGACTAACTCGTTTTCATCAGAAACGAGAGTTCACGGTCTGCTCAGCTTCTGAGGGGGCTACACCCAACACAAAGGCCCAACTAGTTTATTCCAGAATGCACCTTCACAACAACGTTGATACTGACAACTTTCTTACTGAAACAAACCTGATGCAAGGAACGTGCTCTGCTCTCATTTGATCCCCGACCCAAACGCTTCATTGGCAGATTGAAAACCAGTAGGTGGACAGCGTCACCTACTGTCCTGGGGTGTGTGGGGACTTGCTAATATACTGTACTACTGTATTGTAGTGATATATTCAATAGTTTGTATTGATGGTGACAGAAAGGGAACATGTATACACGTCGAAAAAGTCAGTCTCTATTCTTAATTCTGTCCTAAGGGAATGTTTAGTTTGTCAAATGTTGATATAATGAGTCAACATAGTTGAGCCCAATCATTAATGCAATGTATGCAGTGCAAACAGTCCACACACTTAACACGGTAGCGGGAAAACTAGTGCTAAACCTACAACTACAAAATAAGTATATTTGCCATATTTGCGTTTGACACGTATCTATCATTTGTCCCTCGTTAGCTTCCGTTACTTCTGAGTATGACACGCATGCGCAAAGAAGTACCACCATACACCACATTCCCCGCTTCTCCTAGCAGTAGGCAAACATCCAGGAGCGAGGCAATTGATTTATGCGTTCTCCATGATCTTCTGAATAAAAATACGTTTATTTCTCCTTCCGATCTTTACGAGGAGCAACAATCTGACCGTGGAGCTGCATTAAATCGCCGTGAGTATCGGCCTATGACTGATTCCTCATTGTTTGAATTGAGGGCCCCTCCGTTTCAGCTCAGCCAATTTGTCAACAGCATCAATGCATTTCAAGCAGACGGCTACATGATCAGATTGCTCTTAGCTCTCACATTAAACCGATGGATTTAAGATTGAGTTGTCATCTCTTTCTGTCGTTTTTCAAATCCTAAATGTTGAAATAAATATTCACAGTAAGCTGATAGCAAACTGTACTGTCAGAGTTGAACTTCCCAGCGAAGGGATTCCGTGTAGCCCATTGTTTAATATTTATTATTTTTAAATGTGTTGCATTAAAACACGAATTAACCTCAACATACTTGTAATTGATACCAACTAGCAGGTTATGTCGTCTTAGCTGACTGTATAAAATAATTATATTACCCTTAACAAGGCCAGTTAACGTTAGCTAGCTTATTGCTAGCTGAAAAAGCTGCATGTAGAGATAACGCTACGCTAAAGTAGAAAGCAGCCTCACACGTCACGTCTTTATCAACTAAAGACTACACTGCTTTTAATTACAGCTTTTACTGAGAATTACAGTAGCATGGTATGCATTGCATAGCTATGAATGGTTTCCTATATAGGATATAGCTGTCATGGTTGACATGATAGCACAAATATCAGTTTGATTTTTTTGTGTAATCTGGAATATGCATTTAAAGTACTATGAAAGATCACTTGAATTAAATTATAGCATTTATCCATTGGAGAACTCAGTGTTACACTTTTAATCTATATGAAGACCAATCAATGGTAATAACTATTGTAATCACACATTGTGTAATGTAAATCATACTACTGCAATGTGTTGTGACACTGGGGCACAGCTGTCTGCTTTATAATGCCATGATCATCCTAGGCATCTAAACCCTGCATGTTGCTGTGCCTTTATGCATCGTTTCACTTTGGTCGTCTGTGAATGTAACAGCACTCACTAACGTCAGGATTTCATTCTTAACTTTTTTTCTCAACTTCTGTTTCAGGATCGCGCTCAATAGATGCTCATTTCCTCACTATGGCAACAGAAGATAAGAAACCAGAGACTGACACAAAACCTCCAGTTGTCCCATCAGCATCTGCCAGTCAAAGCAAGGTTTGTATTTCTTATGGGTGGCGTGGTGGTGATGGCCTCGTGGAAGGTTGAATACCACGGCTGCCGAGCTGAGTTGCTCCGGGGGGACTGTCCCTGTTGTTGGTTTACTGTAAGTCGCTCTGGATAAGAGCGTCTGCTGAATGATATGTAATGTAATGGTAATTGTGGGCAGGGGGGGAAACATTTTGCCGACATTTGTTTTTCTTTTTGTGATAAAGAAGATGTATTTGTCCATTTGTCACACATCAGTGGGAGCATTTTTAAATGTTTTTTGTTTCCACTTACAGTCTGCACCGGCCAAGCCAAACTACAGCCTGAAATTCACACTAGCGGGCCACACTAAAGCCGTCTCCTCCGTCAAATTCAGTCCGAGCGGAGAATGGCTCGCCAGCTCATGTGAGTTCTTTTTTCTCTGTCGGGTTTTCTTTTATCCACGTACGGGCCACAGTAAATTACTACTGCCATAACCATAACTTTCATTATCTTTAATCGGTCTACTATTGTCTTGATTAATCGTTTTAGTCGATGAAATGTAAAAACATAAATAGTGAGAAAAAGGCACTCAAAATGTCTCATGTCTTCTTCACCTCGGGCATAATGGAAGCAGAGAATGTTGAAAACTGACTAACAACTATCAAAATAGTTCAATTAGAATAATCAACTAATAATTGCAGTTTTACTGTCAGTTAAAGACATTTGTTATTTGCCTTTTATCAACATGATGCCGTATTGTGACGGTTTAGATTTCTGGAGGCTGTAGCAACACTGAGTGCATTTTTATTTTGTCTTTACAGCTGCTGATAAACTCATCAAAATCTGGGGCGCATATGACGGCAAGTTTGAGAAAACCATATCGGGACACAAACTTGTGAGTAAAACAGATTTGCATCTTCACTACTGCAGTGTTCTGGTTAAGTTTTGATAGATGGGATTGTATTTGCCATAATACGTTAGCCATGTGAAGCACTTGTAACATGAGAAAGATGATTCAAAGAAGGCTATTGAAAATGAAGACCATAAGTAATATGTATAATGTCAATTTCAATGTATCACAATAAATCCCTTTGGAGTGAGCCGTGGTTGTCTTGTTTTACATTGGTTCTGTCCTCGCTGTTCTATGTTCCTGACTGTTCCCCATGACCCTGCAGGGTATCTCTGACGTGGCCTGGTCCTCTGACTCCAACCTGCTGGTGTCTGCATCGGATGACAAAACCCTGAAGATCTGGGACGTCAGCTCGGTAAGAGAGCAGATTGACAGACCAGCTTGCTTAAGTTATATGAATATTTGTACCACTGGCAGTACAATCGGACCAGGCTACCTGCCAGGTGCTCCACAATATCGCTGAGCAGAAATAGATTAGGACTACACCTAATGCCTTTTTTCTATACATGCAAAGCTTCAATTGAGGTTTATATATTATATATAATATTTTATGACATCACCCTAAAAAAAGAAAAAACATATGTTATTGTGTTTGTATATGTAACTTATGGTGCTGTTGCATTGTGGGAAGCGGGAGAGATAAATACATGTTGTGAATTCTGGAAATGATTACAACTATCCTTTTTCAATTAACATTGACTTTTGGACTTAACACTCTGGAGTTATTGGAAATGTTTGGATCACATGAGTTGGACACCACTGGAGCCTAATTCTAAAAATAGTATAACACTAATTATCTAACAGCCGAATCTTTATCTGCAACTCTTCAGAATTACCGGCTATAAAAACACAATGAATGCTTTCAGTGCAGCTCTACTATAAATAACGAGCAGGAGACCCTCTCTGCACAGTCTGACACTGCGTCTTGTAGCATTATTCATTCATGAAGTGTGCAAATTAAATCCATGCACACTCTTCAGATTCATATCCGTGGTTTCTGTTCCAAGTAAAAGTTTTATCACCATCACAGCCGCAGATACCCCCCCCCAGTGTTAACTAGCTGAAGGTCCAACACTGGCTGCGCTGTGAGCGAGAAGTCGTTGTTTTCCTTTTTGTTACCAGCGACAATGTTGACATTTTGATTTAATTTTTCTTCCAAAGGGGAAATGCTTAAAAACTCTAAAAGGTCACAGCAACTACGTCTTCTGCTGCAACTTCAACCCCCAGTCCAATCTTATCGTGTCAGGCTCGGTGAGTAAAAGAAGCTTCTGGCGTGAAACGAGCCGACGTCAGACCTTCACGTCACCATCACTCTGAGCATTAGAAGCACCTCGGGGTCTGAAAGAAGTAAAAAGTGATTGTTTGGTTCTTCTTTTGCTTCCAGTTTGATGAGAGTGTAAGGATATGGGATGTGAAGACCGGAAAGTGTTTGAAAACATTGCCGGCTCATTCTGACCCCGTCTCAGCTGTAAGTTCTTTTTTTTTTTTTATATTTGAATTCTTAGCAGCAGAGGAATCTTCTCGATTTCAGATGAACATGTATGTGATGATCTGCCTCGCAGGTTCATTTCAACAGAGACGGCTCCCTGATCGTGTCCAGTAGCTACGACGGCCTTTGGTAAGAACAAACTTATTGTTTCCCGGCCACTTGTCAAGATTCACATCCACAGTACGGCATGCCATTATGTTCCATTAGTTGTCCTGCCTTCAGAAGTCAACAGTTTACTTTAATGATTTAAAGTCTTATAGCTGCTTTGAAAATAAATAGGATGCGTGCTTTATAGAAATGTCCTACATGAGTATGTAGACATGTCTGCAACTAGAGATTATTTTAATCATTGATTTTGTCATCCCACCTTAAACTAGAGCTGCTGTGTAATATTTAGTGTAATAAACATCCTAAAAATACATTGAAAGATGCTTATGCCCAGTGGAGGGGTCAACTTAGGGCTTGCAATGCACTGGTGGAAACCCTGCTCTGACTAATAGTATCACACTGACCCTGCAAAAATATTTGTTCAGATGTAATTTAATAACCCATATTCTCATTATATTGTTATATTTCCATACAGAAATGCTCATCAGCACTGTTGACACTGTATTCTAAAGAGACGACGCAGTGCTCACATACAGTCTCTTAAAGCATCCGAACACATTAACACTCTTAATAACGTCATTAAAGTTGTATTGCAAAATGTGCGTCTGGCTGCTGTTGTGACTCAGACCGACACAGTTCAGCGATCATGAGCGCATAAAAATAAATAATAATAATGAGCTCCTCTGGTTTGCCTAGCAACACTCCCCACAGTGCATGTTTGTGTTGCTGAAGCTGCATCCAGAGAGTCTTTTGATTCTGTGGCAGTCAAGAAAATGTGTTTTGAGGAACTAAAGATTTAATGCTACACACAAGTTCTTTGTTTATTCATTCATCGTGTTGCTGAACAATAAATGTCTTTATAACCCCTAATTAAATACACGTTTCTGTTACCAGCCGAATCTGGGACACAGCATCGGGGCAGTGTTTAAAGACACTCATAGGTAAGATGATGTCGTGCATCTTCAATCTCCTTGAAATTGTTGCATGTTGTGCTGGTTTTCACCTCCTGCTCATGAAGGTGATTAGTGACGAGTCAGGGGGTTTGACTTGTATATTTAGAATGCTGCTGTGTGCTGATGCTGCTCCTGTTGTATTTCTATCAGATGATGACAACCCTCCTGTGTCATTTGTCAAGTTTTCCCCCAACGGGAAATACATCCTGGCGGCTACACTGGATAAGTGAGTATTATTATTATTATTATTATAATTATTATAATATACCTGCAGGGGAGTGAAGTCGGTGCTCCTTTCTAGTTTAGGTGGTCATTATGTTGTTTAAGGTTTTCCCCAGCAGAGGGCGGTATAACACTAATAAGCTGCAGTTTTATATAAATGATAAAAAATATTTTTGTTGTTTTAATGCCAGTTGTTTTAACGTATGCACTACTGTATTTGTTTTTCTTCTTAGCACGCTGAAGCTGTGGGACTACAGCAAAGGAAAGGTAAACTCACTGAATTATTATTCATTCTAAAAATCTTCCCGCGAGTTGTTTTGCTCCTGTAAATAAATAAGTGGCATGTTCACGTGCAGTTGATCATATTGAGACACATTTACTCCATTGGCAACTTATTCCCGATAACGCTGTTTGATACGTTTTATCTTATATTTGTTTACTAATGAATACTTTAATACAACCAGTTGCTCATGATTATAGTTGGCAGATAATTAACTTGTCATTGTTCCTCCAACATGTCAGTGCTTGAAAACGTACACCGGCCACAAAAATGAGAAGTACTGCATATTTGCCAATTTCTCCGTCACCGGTGGAAAGGTAAGAACTCTTGTTTCGTGTTAACACACAAGAGATCTATGCTCTTTTTAATCCTTCATATATATTATATATTTATATTTAACGCTCTCTTGCAGTGGATCGTGTCAGGCTCAGAGGACAACATGGTTTATATCTGGAACCTGCAGACGAAGGAGATTGTGCAGAAGCTCCAGGGACACACAGGTACAGGGAAAGTGCTTACTTTGTCTCTGAAAGCACAGATTTAAGAATCTTAATAGGCTTAAAATCTGACACTTTGTCCTAATGCAGTTGTCTTTGAGTAAGCGAATAGATTTTTTAAAAGACATATTTGTGGCTTTGTGTAATATGATTATAAAACTGTCCCTTTCAATTTTCCTTCTCGTCTCTTCTATTAGACGTCGTCATATCGACTGCCTGCCACCCGACAGAGAACATCATCGCATCTGCAGCTTTAGAAAACGACAAAACCATCAAGCTATGGAGAAGCGACTGCTAAGCCCTTTTGGGCCATTCATATTTCTTTTCTTAACTTTTTTTTTTCTCTCTTGTTTTGTTGTAAGAAAAGAGGACTTTTTTTTCTAACGAGAGCTCCTGCGGGATGCAGAGGGCTTTCATGTAATGAAATTCAACAAGGAGAACCAAATGAGACACACGAGCCACACACAGTATGAGCCGGAGAACCCCAGTTTTCTGCAGCGGACGCGTTCCCCCTCGTCACAGCTGAGATATTCCATGTGTATGTTTAACGTGCCAGGTTGTGTTGGAGACTCTGGTTCTACTTTACAAGTGTTGATGCTCTGTTCTGGTCCTTCAGTATTATTGACACTGCATTAACCCTCTGACATCATGGCTTCATATTGACTCCCACACGTGCATTTTTGGTCTTGTACAATAAATGTAATTCTTATTTGGCCTTTCTACAATTTCTTTTGCCTTTTCTTTTCTTTGTGTAATTGTGTAGTGTCGTCTAAACGAGAGGTGACTTTGACGTCGAGCTTTAGGTATAAAAAGGAGCCTTATGGCTGTTATTTATTCAATTGGCACCACCATTAGTGTTAACGTTCAATGCCAGATCTCAATGTACCATAATGAGATGAATTCACAATTTGAAGTTAGTGTTGGGAAGTACATGAACAAAGTCAAAAATGCCTCAAAGTCAGATAATTTTTAACGTTACAAAAAAACATGTTATGTATTTTTTAAAGCCCTGTTGGGAGAATTTAATTCCCCACGATGTCTAATTTTAACATTTTAAGACAGTGATCAAATGCAGTTATTGTGTTCTAGGATTTGTACATATTACATTGCGTATTGTGATAAGATATATTTCTTTTTTTTTTAGCTGTCTTGTTTTTACGGTCCCTTCTGCTCGATCAGCTCCTCCTGTAGCTCTGCACTCAGCAGCATCTGTTCTCTGGAGTTTTGTGGAATACATGTTTGCATTTGACAGCTATAACCTGCGACCTAATAAAACAAGTTTTTGTATGTTTCACGTTACCGAGTCGTAATAATCTTACATGTTACACAGAATCAACCGGCATCAGTCCAAGTTCACTTTGAGTTTTGTTTTTTTAATAACCTTTTTTTCTGTCCATGAAAGATAGAACATCAGAGAACAACCCACAAAGAACAGATGACAAAAAAATTCCATCGCCTTTTTAAAAATGGTCAAAAATATAATGAAAGAAGACATTCCCATCTTGCAGCGACAGGTTGCAAATGGCAAAGTAAAGGCGACAGTTACCAAGGTGCCAAAGCCAACAATTCCTCGCACCTTAAACTTTCAATCTGAAAATTGCCTCGTTGAATAAGCTTTTCCACAACGTATACGACAGCCCGCAGGAGAAAAAAGGGGAAAGAACAGGACACAAGCAAGGGGATAAAATTACTTTTGTACAAAAATAGATCTTTTTCCAACTGTTTTTTTTTCTTTTTTCTTAAACATTTTACAGCTTATGCAACAAAGAAAGCAGTGATTGTGTCACAAGCGCAGCTTTTCCTGATTACACTTTTTGAACATACAATTGCTAAGCAACACATACATTTTGGAGGATTTAAAGTCTTAACCTTTTGTTTTGTTTGTTGAGGACCCATGAACTGCTGCGATACTGCTGGTTGACCAGGATTGATTTTCTAAAGTCAATGAAAAAAAACGAAAAAAAAAACCATAACACTGAATAGTGTGGAACAGTTCGGTCTGAAAAGACTCGTCTCCCTCTTTCACTGTCGGAAATACTCAAGGAACAGATCTGTCGATATATATTTATAAATATATACACATATACATATTAACAAAATATAGCTTTATGTTATAAAGCGTTCATGTGGGTGATCCTTTCTTCATCTAGTCAAGAACATCCTTGTCTGTTAATTTCCTGCAAAGGGAGTGAGCTCGCACATCATCCACTTTATGGCTTGAGGAGACATCAGGGAGCAGGAGGGTATTCATCTTACATTTAAAAGACACACTGCTTAATATCTGCAACATTCCTCTAAAAAAGAAATCTAGCCCAGTCTTACAAAAAGTTAATTATCTTTGCTTACATTGAAAACTTATGAACAAATTAAGATTGATTTGTTGTGGTTTTTAACAGACAAACAAGTGTTCCAGAATATAAATACTGTAAACTGAGCTCAGACGGGCAGTCAACACTGTCACCTGGATAGTTTGTGATAATACAGGCCACCTCACTGAAACTGTTGAGTAATAATAAAACCACAAGCCAATACTGTGAAGTTATTGCTTCTTTTTTTCCTTTCAGTTTTAACAAGCACAGACACTGAGGTTGTGTCTGATCAAAGTGAACATCGATGATAATAACGCAGTGAGAAAGTGCCATCTTTTTTTGTCGGATTAAATACTTGTAGAAAAATTCAAGTAACGTCGCAGCGCTGCTTCTCTTCCACTAGAGGGAGCTCACAGCTCTTAAACCACGATCCTATCCAAGCTGCTCTGTTAGTAGCGAGAGGACAGCATGTGACATGTGACATGTCAGAGCCGGAATCTGACCCAACTCTTTGCTTTTGTCTCCATAACGAGAAATTACGGGGGGGGGGATAAGCGGTGGATTAACATCTGCAAAGTTGACCCCCTAGTGGAGGCACTTCTGTAAAACTGGACACAAATCATGATGAAAAAGTAACACATGGTCATTGCATCAATAGCGTCTTGGTCACGGTCAAGGCGAGTACGGAGTCCTGATGGTGCCACCTGAATAATTAAGACTTTTTACGTTATTGTCAATTAAATACATTGAAAAAATACGGATTGAAAAAGAAATATGCAATAATAAACGCTAAATAAAAGCTCCTGCTGCTGCTGTGTGGGTGGACCTCCTTTAGTGCTGCTTTAAATTAAAGCAAATGAATGGAAACTGTAAATGTTAAAGCAAGAGACTCATTGTAATATATAATATGTTAAGCAAATGGCGTACCATTTTTTATAAAACCAATATTATGACCCAATTATTAATCAGTAAATAAGCACATCTTTAGCTTGGTAATATATCATTGTGATGCAAATCTAAATCATATTTTTTGAAATGTATTAAAAATGATGAGTTGATTATAACGTCAACATGATTATTGAAGTGGCACACGCAAGACTCCATACACTGTTGACCCTTAAACCATCTCAGTTTATGAAGGCATGATGAAAACACAGTGCTCGGGTTTTTTCTTCTTCTTCAGGTCCAGTTAGTGTCATGGTGCTTATGAAAGAGTGGTGAATAAGCAGATATAGGACAAAAAAATCCTCTATTTAATTCTCTTTTAGTCCTTTCATTGTCTCGTCCTTCACAATAGCTAACACGTCCTTAAACTCTGCTGTGCTCCACTGTTCCATAAAACACGTTCACATGAGGGCTGAGAGCTGAATAAACAGGATGTCTATCAAGTGTGTGAATAGTGTGGAAAATAACCTAAATAAGATATTTACTCCGGTCCAGGAAAATATCACAGCGGACCCCCCACCTCACAAACACTTGACCTGCTTGAGCCACACTAACACGCACCCGCTCTGTGGACAATCTTTGGAAATGCACTGGATGCATAGTTTTGCAGCAGCTGCAGCATTTAGAGAGCAGGAGAGGAGGAAACAAAGCAGAGTATGGACATAAAGCATATGTATACATAACATTTCTAACATTTCAGTCCGACTTGAATGACACTTGGTTGTCCAGAGAAGTGCAGAGAGAGCAAAGTGTGTGTGTGTGTGTGTGTCCCCTCTGAGGAGGAAAAAACAATCTGGGGGGCGTTCCTGATCGGGCCCTGGGCCAAATTCAACCTCAGAGGTGGATTACATCAACATTAGCTCCCCGTTTAGGAACCCGACTCCGCTGTCAGGAGGTTAAGTGCCAAGTAACAAACAAACAAACAAATAATGGCTCTGCTGCAACGACAAAGCGCTTTTCTCCCGCGCACTGCAAAAAGTTCAATGAGTGTCAGGAGCTGACGGTCGGAGGGATGGAAACAGAGGTAATTGTGCATTGCTGTTAAAACCAAAAATAACGTCAATACTGTGTACGGTTGTAACTTTCTGTACAGGTAGATATGAGGACAAGCCGATACCCGCTGCGTGGAGGCAGAGGGATACTTCTGAGTGTGAAGGTGTAAAAATGGTTTGCTGAAATTCACATGAAATGAGACGAGGAGGTTTGAGAAGTGACGGAAAAAGGAGGAGACCGGCGAAGCAACACAGATGAGTTTACCACCTGTGAGGTTGCAACAAAAGGCCCTAAAATGTTGGAAATAGGATGAGAAAAGTTGTTCCTGCACCTGCTGGTTGCCTTTCAGAGCATCATGTAGCATAAAGCTAATTTACAACAGCCTGCAACTTCCTGTGTGCATTAGGCCTGCACAGATTGTACATAACAAGCTCTCCCAACTCAATCAATTGACATTAACTGAAGGGCTGATTAGTAAACTCATGTTTCGTCCTCCCCCACTGTCGCACAGCGCTAATAGAGTAAGACATGGTTGTATTTGTTGGAATTGGGCAGAGTCCTGAGGTTTTTAAGCACTTGCAGTCCTGTTAACCCACATCTACTCCAGAAAGCTGACACTTCAAAAACAGCTAGTGCAAGCCCCGACGTGTTCAGTCGAGTCAGGCGGGAACAGACGAGTTCCTTTAAGTAGACGTCTTCGTCCCCACGCCGTCCCCACACCGAAGTTAGGTTCAGTCCTAAAAGAGAGAGAGGGTTCAGGTCCATGTTGAGCAGCCCGAGGCTCTCCCAGTCCACGATTGTCCCAATCACAACGCTGAGTGTCCAAATATGACATCACCGCCGTTGTTTGTTTTTTTCAAAATACCTGCAAGCCTAACTGTGGGTGTTAAAAACCTGATCACCTCAGCTTTTTCTCGTCAAGGTGTAGGAGAACGCAAGGATGAAAACGATGGCTCAATACGTTTCTTTTGTCCTCTGTCCGACCTTATTTTTAAGTCCACTCGTGTTGCCGTGTGATTTTATATATATATATTTCTTATTTATATATTTATACAAGGTATAAAACAGACCCATAGACATGATGAATTCAATGTTTTGAAACGCATCAAAGGGGGAGAGGGTAGGGGGGGATGGGAGAGGTTCTCCGTCCAAAGTCGTCACATGATCTGTCCCTTGCTGGAGTTTTTTTATTTCTTTTATAAGGACCCTGCTCCCGATCCAGGGCTGGTGGGAGACGTGGGTTGGGGGGGGGGGGGGGGATGCTCAACCCTCTCTGCTATTATGTCATTTGATGCGGGGCTTCTAGCATCTCCATCAGGAAGGTGTCGATGGGCGTGTCGCCGATGAGCTTGAAGAAGAACAAGTGCTCCAGACATTTGAGGCCGATGGAGCGCAGCGCTGGTAACCGCAGCAACAGTTTGGCAAATCTGTCACAACACAAGACCCAAATTAGACACAGGACCAAAATAGCATCATAGATTTGAAAAGAAGAGGGAGGGATGGGGAGATGATCCTGAAGCAAAACAATCTTAGAACAAACACCACTGATCTCACACAGTGCCTTCAACATAATGTGCAGCTGCTTCCTACATCTTCTCTTCATAGCTACGAACAAAATTCACAAAACGAAAGTAAAATAAAAAGGTTATGACGACCGTACACCACTTTTCAAGAGATTTTATTGTCGCAGAAAAGTGTTCAAACGTCGGAATAAATGCAGAGAGTTCTGGCGCGACCCCTTGATCTCGATCGTTTGGTGTAAGGTGCTCGTAAAAACTGGGTCCGAGCTGTCTTGTCATGACGTTCCAATAAAATTAAGACTGAGAATACAAAAAAGTTTATGCATGAGGCCATTTAAAAATGTTTTAAATCGTTTTTACTTCTTTTAAGACCTTTTCTGGCATCTCAACAGCTGATTGTCTGAAGTAAAATAAATAAAAGATAGGAAATGAAGGAAAAGATTGCTGAAAATGTTTCTTTTCTTAATATAATGTGAATGAGGACGAGTGTGGGGATGTGCACGTGCGTCATGTCTGTGTTTGTATTCATACCTGCCAGGCTGGTCGGGGTACTTCTGTTTGCAGTAGGCCTCTAGAGACGCATACACTTTCTCTCTCAGAGCTTCTACCTCACCTGGATTGGACAAGCCTTTAGAGTCTGTGGAGATGCACGCAAAAAAAAAAAAAAAATGAAATCAACCAGAACAGCAACTCTGCTGCTATTATCTTTAATGACAAAGGAAAGTTGTACCATGAGCATGTATAGACCTCTATAATACAGTCTTCTTCAAACATTTGTCAAATACTAAAAGAGCTCAAAGGGCTACTTTCAGTAGCTTACAATGGAGAGCAGAGCCTTACTAACTTACAAGTTGAGTTTTAACCCTGCAGGCTCATTGAGGACGTGGGTTAGTCCAATTAGGACTGTGCTAATTTAAGCTTCACTGGAGGACTCATCTTTGATTCACAACACAAACACGTCATTGATTAACATTTTCTGACGAACAAAGCTTTGCACAATTGATCAACAATGAATGAAAACTTGTTGTTGATGGCTGGACTCGATCGCACAGTGTGGGAAAAGGAGGACTGCCGTCACCCTCCTCCTCCACCGACACCCCCCCCCCCCCCCCCCCGCTTTCTCTGTCAGAGCAGTCTTGTGAACTCCTAATTAACAAGGAATCAGGCCGAGACGTGAACCGGGGCCAGTGAGCCTGGATGTGGCCTGGACAAAATGTGGAGCACAGAGGATCAGTGTGTCTGGGGTAAACAGATCCACAGTGGCCCCAGAGGGACGGAGGGAGTCATTAAAAACCTGGGTCACATTAGTTTACTTTGGTGCCATGTGGGTGAAGTTTAAATACGGAACTGCACGCTGATAGCAGGCGTGACACATGCCTTGGCAAGACATGGGCCTCAATTAAAGATAACTCCTTCTTTGGCCAGTTTTTTTAAGGAAAATGTCATCAAAAAAAAAATCACAGGAGAATGTTGTATTATTAAAGAAATAATTGGTTTCCTCAGCTCACTTTTGCACTGCATCAGCTGTTATTTTGGGCTCTCTACCTCAGCGCTGTGCACATCAGATTTAATTTCACAAGAGAAGTCAAGTTCAAAGCAAACACGGGCAAGTCAAAGGCCAGTTTCCAATTCTCAAGTGACATTCATGAGGTCAATGAGTCACTTAAAGGGATACTCCACCAGAAATCTAACAGGATCAAAAAACTTTTAGGCTCGAAAGGTGGATGTAAAACATATGTAGTTTTCTCAGTGGATTCTGCAGTAGAGGTGGGTTGAGAAGCTTCTCTGGATGTTTGGATACTTTACTTCCCACTGTGAACACATGTTGCCATTGGAATGGATGATAAGTCAATAAAGTAACTCCTTACTTTTTACAGCCTTCTGTCAAGCGTACTGGAGGAGAGACTTCGATACTAAACTACAGATTGTAGGTGGAATATCACTCAACTTTAAGTCCTTAATGAGTCGGATTATATTTGATCAATATTAATATCAGCTATATGTTGTTAAGCTTGAAACAGTAGCAGCTCTACAGCACATACAGATCTTTGAACTAATTAATAATAAAAAAGACATTAATGTTCAACAAACAGAGCTGCTCAACAACAGCATCGCTCTGAGAGATGATCACATATTAATATGTTGTGGATGTTTAACATGGATCTTGGTAACACGTTAAGCTGTGTATTTAAACTCAAATGGTAGCCAGCTCTGCTACATTTCCCTCTCCTTCAAATGCTTCCAGACATGTACCTGCTATATTCTGCATTCAGCGAAAGCAAGCTTACACATAGTGATAGTTACCTGGGTTGAAAAGGACTATCGCTCGAAGGCACCCCAGCTCTGTCTTATCCATCTGCATGTCCCTCATTTTTGACACCAGTTCTGTGAGCACTCTGCACAAAAGATACAAAAAAAAAAGTAAACAGATGTGGCTCATTCATAAATTAATGTTTTTTTATGTTGCATCAAGACAACAAGTGCCAGAGAAGTTAAGATCACAGGAAACCATTCGAGTCTAATTGGTAACATTTTTGTAAATGACACACTATGCTTCATGTGGATTATCCAGATCCAGACTGGGGACATTAAAAATACCTTTTTAACTACTATCCAGCTCAAATCTATTTAAAAACAAACACACACACGTTCATATACACTCAGCCCACATGGGCACAGTTAGATCAGTGGAAAAGTTTACAACCCTGCTGCAAAGTAATTATATTTAGTACATGGTTTTCATAAAAGGAAAGCCACAGAGTAAACACAAGCTGTAATCCAACACCAGCACTCCCACTGTCTGTGTGTGACATCACTAGTGGGAGTGTCGGTGCGTGGAGTCTCTCGAACTCCTCACCCCTCGTTGACTCGGTCACACCCTCTCCTCGCCGCTCTTTATTTTCCCTCTTGCTCCGTTTCTTTCTCTCTCCCTCTCTCCCGGATAGCAAAGTCAATTGTGGCTCTTAGCTCTTATTCTAATTCAATTTGTTCCGAGGAGGAACAGGGCTAGAAAAAAAAAAAAGTAAAAAGAAAAGACTCAAGTGTTTAAGTTAATCAGTGTCTTTGTATGGTGAAGAAGGAGAGGAGTAGATAAAGAAACATTATCTGCTCTCTGCATCTTAATGCTTGCCACAGTTAATGCCAGAGATGGAATATGTCCTGTGGCTGTTTGAACGCCGATGATTGAGCGCAGAGGCTTGGTGTTCAGACGGGCAGAGAGAGAAGAAGAGACAGATATTCACAAGATAGACGGCTGTTATTATGGGTCTGATGACAGCACCTGGAACCACCTGTTTGGCCTTTGATTCTTCTGGAGCGTGTACGCTTCAATTGATATTCTTATTTTCAAAATAAATCATCGAGTATCTTTGTGTTTTCTTCCTACTTATACATTTGTATTATTTTCATTTATTATGTATTTATGTTTGACATATTTTTATGTTAATATGTAATTATGCAAAACTGTAACTGTAATAATATGGTTTCACTGAGAATAAAAAGTAACATGAAAAACCTTGTAAGCAATTAATTGATGACCACAAGGAAAAACTGAATATATATTTAAGCTTGTATCTTCTACACATTTCCATATTGTGCATCTTCAGCTGAAGGTACGATGCTGCTGCACAGAGTCTGTCAGACAGCTGGAATGTCAATAACAGTCACTGGAGTGATTCCAGGCGCATGCCCGACTTCACTGTGAGTGACTTGTGTGCATGGATTTTTGTTTCTTGATATTTTCTGAGCAGTTCAGTGTTTCTGTGAGACCCCTGATGCATACAGGTGTGCATATTTAATAAACTGGAGTCAATCAATAGCTCCTGTGCTGCTTCGCCCTCCAGGACTTACAGTCTATGTAACATTTCAGTGGAAGAAACCAAAAAGTCATATGCTGTAAAATACTTCTTAACAAAACATACTTATTAAAAGGATGTTTGACGTATCTAATGTTTTAAATGATTTATTAAGGCGTCATAGAAGGATAATAAGGTACTAACTTTTATTTTATTTCTATTAGTTTAAAACCAAACCATTAGTCATAACTAAATGACTAAATAAGTATGCCTGAATGTTACCATTTTCTAAAGATAAGGCTTACATAATTAAGGGTGTATAATAGTTACTAAATCATTTATTGATGCTATATAGATCAAAAATAAGGCATTAATAAAGTTAGATTTTTTTAGCTACATAAAAAGACAAAGCAAATCATGCTGGATTATTATAAACAAAATAGGGTTTGAAAAGCTTTCAAAAGTAGTCATTATTCATGGGTTATTACTGATTGATAAAGTACGTAAACATTATTTATTTGCATTAGCAAAACATTTACATTCTATGTATTAATTATGCTTTAATGATTATCCACCACATTCTTACAAAACCTTTGTAATCGTTAATAAATCCTTTATTAATTGTATGAATGGCTTATTACTGACCTGTACAACATTTATAAATGATTTATTAAACACTAATAAAGCCTTTATAAACCCCATATGAAAAACAGTATGAAAAGCTGTAGGTTGCACTGACTGAGTTCAAAGACAAAGAAACTTTAGTAAAGTGGTAATAGTGACCTGTCAAAAATGGCTCCCACTCCGGCACTATGTGCGCTGTTGCGGTGGACGTGCAGCCCGGTCGCCAACAGGATCCCGTCTTTGATCGTTATCGAACGGTGCGAGAATGATGCAATGAGGAGTTCATTCCAACCTGTGGCGGAGATGGGGAGAGGGATCGAGGGAAAGTATGAGGGGAAAAAAACAAAAAACAGGCAAATCCCAGTACAAAAGTTCACACAGCATTCAAGCAAAATGAAACTGACAACAAAGGGGGAATTCCAATGAATCAATTAAGCTGCGCGGCAAAAGCGTGCAGCTTTCTCAAGCGCAGGCATCAGGTTATTACGAAGACATTTGAATCATGCTTTCTGAGGAGACAAGCGTGTAAAAAGGGATGAACTGCGCCTGCCATCACAATAAAGACAACAGGCTTGATGTGCCAAAGCAGGGGCTTGACACAGAGAGCACCGAATACACAAGACGCTGCCTTTTGAGTGACAGGGCTCCTTTAACTGTTCTGCCTGGCAACACTCGCCTCTTCTCCCCAGAGTTGAGTTGGGTATGAGAGGAGCCGGGATGCTTTTATCTGTGATACAGCAGAACTAAAGCGGTTATTTATAGAAAACCTGAGAGCCGAGAAAAGACGAGCTCTCCAGAATAATGTCTCTCGCTGCTTTGCTGAAGTCTCTCCATCATTGTATATGCTAAGGATAAAGAATGATGGGAGGATTGTTTTCCTCCAGAGTACGGGATGGGTGTGTTATAGCATTTATTTTCCTCAAAGTGGATTTAGAATATAATGGTGTAATTTGGAGCGACAGGCAGGCAACAAGGGTGATGTGTTGAAAGAACCCAAAAGACTTTGTGCATGTGATGTTAGTGAATGGTAAAAAAGTGACAGATGATTCACTGTGTTTTGTGGCTGCTCCTGTGATCCTGAGCGGTTAGCATGCGTCCCCACATACAGCAGATGCACACAATGAGCTGTTCTGACCTTGGTGAGTCTGACTCTCGTCTCAGTCACATGACCAAGAGTTAGTCATGGTTCAGGCCAGATTGGTGTATTCCAACATTTGTTGAGCTTAGATCTTTCTACCTAGATACAGATAGCTAGCACTAGCCTCTGTAATTCAGTGACATTTCTCATAGAGTTTCTTTCAATGGCTTAAATATTTTTCTGCTGTCAAAAGTCATTTGGAAACTGTAGAGTAGCGGTTTAATGCTAAAAAAAACAACTATTGTTGTATCTTTTTATTTAAAGACAAGGTGTTCATATTTTACTATTTAGACCTAATTGTTTTCATTTCCACCACTGTGCTTGGACATTTTCTTCACGTTCAAATATCAAAGGCTAGATTTAAGTAGTTATGTAGCATTTGTTACATTACATTTCACATGACTGGAGGGGTCATTATGCACAACACGACTTAGCCTACTTTTCAGGAACTCTTTCTGCTTTTGTATGACCTTACTTAAGCCCCGTTTGACTGACCTGCTCGTAGAAGGATGACCTGGTCGTCCAGTGGCAGCTCAGAGAAGTGTGGGATCCTCTTGGCCCACTCCACCAAAGTAAAGAGCTGTTTGTCAGCCGCCTGACAGATATTTGTCACGGGGTCGTTGGGCTGCAGAAACACACAAACAACGGCACATCTCAAAGTCAGAAATACAGGTAATGCATTAAATTAAATAATTTCATATTTGTTTCTTCTTGGCTGAGAGCCTGGTGTCAGCCACAGCTACACACACACACACACACACACACACACACACACACACACACACACACAGACACAGACAGACACACACACTAAAGAAGAGCAAGTAGGAAGACAAAACAAACAGTGATTCTGTCCCAGCTCGTGGAGTAGATACCCGCAGAGAGCTGCTGGTGAAAGTGACTTTTACCAAACAGACTCTTTCTTTGGGGACCGTTTTAGCCGACACACAAATCAGCCTTTCAGATAGCTAGTGGAGCTCAAGAGGCCCCTCCTGACACTTCACAACAGAACAAGCTCTTAGGAGCTCACATGGGACTTTGTCATCAGGCTGGGCAGGCCTTTAGAAAACTCAGGAAATTATTCTGTGTAATGATTATTGATATTTATTTACAGTAACACATATAATGATGACTGTGTGGACTGTTCTCCAGGTCACATGTCTGAAATACTATCATTATCTACCAAAAGCTAATATAATAAATTCATTACAGAGTATCTATTTTTATATTTCCACATTTATTATATGTTCTCAAGAGATTATTTGTTTTCATTAAAAGGTCAACATTTCTGTGCAGGAAAAAAATCATGTGATTTTAATAAATTATAAAAAAAACAAGCAGTTCTTGGTAGTGGAGTGAGCTGGCTAATAGACGTCACTATACACTGTCCAAAATAGTATCAGTGACTAGTTCCCTCCATTAATAAAAGGTCAACCAAGGACAACGCTTTAATCCTTCATGGATTTTACTACATTAGATCTATTAAGCCTTGAGGAGAGATGAGCATAAAAGCAGAAAGAAAGGCCAAAGAAGGATCTCACATGGGCATATCTATTATTTTAATGCCTGCTATGTACGACATAGTGCATATGCTTTTTAAAAAACCTCTCTTCACTTCGGGGTGCTAAATAGCGTTAAGTGTAGTCTTAGCGGTGAATGTAGTACAATGCAAACAAACATTTGGTTCAAAGTTGTGGCTTTACTGAGTCCCCAGACTTCAGCTGATCGAGGGAAGCAGCCCGAGAACCACATCAAATCACATCAAAAAAAAAATACACACACACATATATTTACTTGTAGAAACAAATCTCACAAGTACTTTCACAATGAAAAATAATGCTGGATATCTGGAATCTGGATAATAAGAAAATGTGTATTAAGGGGGTTTTGATAAAAAAATAATCCAATAAATAAAATAACACAATAAAGCCTGAATATAATAGTACTAACATCTGGCCTGATGCAGGTAACTTAGTGGAAACTTAAGGGTTTGTTATATATTCACTATAGGTAGGTTTCAGGATGCTCAAAGTCCCTCTTATCAGAAAAGTTAAGATGAGCAAGAAGTCTCAAGAAGAGCTAAAAACTAGAGTTTCCGGCTGCAAATATCTGCTGAAATGAGGTTTGCATTAACTCAAGGAAGGATCAGGATGGCTGTGCAGTTCTCCACCTGTTAAACCCTGAAGAAAGGGCGTCGTCACACTTATTGGACGAGAGGGGAAACACACCAAGCTGCTTTCAATTATTAATTAAGAGCCAACAGGCGATCTGAATAATGCTCTAATCAACTGACAAATGACAACAAGTACCAAATAATGAGGGACTGCCAAACAAATAACTTCAGTTCCACTGTTAAGTTTACCATTGAACAAGGCCGTAGACAGGATTTTAAAACATAAATTATGGGTAAAAGCAGAGTAAGCTAGTCATTTTTTTTCTTGTCCTAAAAAGTATATTCCACAAAATATTGGTATCATCCTGAATAATCTCGCTATATGTAAATTGAAAAGTTCAGGTGGGAGGAATCTCCACATTTCCAGGAATAAATGTAAGATCTCTGTGTCTGAACATGAGGAGTTTTTCCTGTTAAGATGAACATATCTGTGTGAAATTTAAGCAACACTCCAGAGACAAGGACTGCTTGTCCTCAACTGTCCCGATACATCAGACTGGGAGACATTGCATACGTTCATGAGCAGTAGTGGAATACTAATGTGACTAACTCAGTAAAATGTTAATCCATCTGGGCAGGGGGGTAAAAAAAAAACCCCAAACAATACTGTCAATCTCTGTCAAGTAATTTCCCATCATCCCAGGAGCACATACCCTTGATATGCATGTGTGTAAACAAAGATTTTGCGCACACGCTTTTGTGCATAATTTTAAATCAAGTAAACATCCTTATATTCTAAGTATCCCTGTGTGAACTCGCACTCAAGCAGAACAAAAACAGTCGGCAACTTCTCCCCAACTTCCTTCTGCCAAATCCCACCGATCAATGGTAAAAGCTCGGAGGATCCCGACATCAACTGCCGCTCTCAAGAGAAGATTAGTTCAAGATGAAGGAGAAAACATCCCTCTGCTCAATCTCCTTTTATAATACGCAGGCCAAAGACTATCCCTTCCTCTCCTTCACATCCCTCCCTGCGGTGCAAAACTCACACTGACTGCAGAGTATCACAGATATGAAAAACTTAAACCAGACAAAGACTACACTGTTTCTCACAAGTGAAAGTCGTATTTCTTTTCTACTTCTGGGGGAGAACGAAAACAGGCATCTTATGAATATTTCAGCATCTGATCTCCGTGGGAGACGTGGATGGCGCAGCTCGGCGCGACAGTTATCGTGAGCTGCACTTCTCCTCAAAAACACATAAACAGACCCAGCTAATTCATTCCAAAAGAGCAGCCCTAACCAAAACAAAGAAAAACAAAAAGGGGGCTTCAGTGCGCCACGGTCCAGTCACCCCTCCTCTCATAAGAATACAAGTCCCAGTCGTTAAACATGGCAAGCCTCATGAATGTTGTATGGCTATCTTAGCTGTGTTTACACTGACCTGGTTTCTTTGCCCCTGTCTGTGGAGATGACAGGGGAGAGGAGCTTACACTTTCCTGCAACAATCCTCCGGCATCACATTACTGTACTTACTGTTCAAGTCACAGAACAGCATTTAGGATGTCATCGGGCCACAACAGAGCTGTGAACTGTTAGTGAATAACATTAACCTCCATGTACAAGAGTACACCTGGGAATATCTCGCAGCTCGACTGTTCTTCTACTGTGAAGATCAAAATAGGACGCAAATAAGCTTGGACAAAAACTGAAACTTGAGACAGAAAGCTAAATAAGGCATCTTAAGTTAGTGGATTTCAGCCCCTTTAGCAGATTTCTAAACGGCTGCCACAAAAAAAGAGCCGCTGTCTTCATTCCTAACAAATCAAAAGGTTTACAGCCACACATGTTTCCCCGCCATGGTCGATCATCCCGCCAATTTAGAGAAATGCCAGGCTTGCATACTGTCCTATGAAATTTTCATCACTCGAGGAGGAGAAACAAAAGATTTCCCTTTCAATTTTTCATTATTCAGCTTGAACCAGACTATACTGGCGTGACAACAGAGAGAAACTTGGGTACTCACACAGATCAGTAGGAAAGGAATTACTCAAGTGTCCCACTTTTTTTCTTTTTTTTTTATAAAAAAACTAAAAAGGAAGCTGTCCTCATATACTGGAGCGGGGGATGAATCATCAGCTAATTATCATCTAAATAACATCAACGCTTCATGCCTTAAGCTCAGGAAAAGATAAGAAACTTATACAAATGAACACATAGATCAGAACATAGAACAGCCGTCCTGAAATAATACAAAGACAGGAAGATAGGATAGAAATGCATAGGACAGAGGTAAAGAAACACCCCCAGGATTAGTGAATGATAGCATCTTCTCCTCTCCCCCTTATGAGAAGTCCTCTCCCTGTCTGACTGAAGGCACATTACTAACGCCTGTTTAACTCCTGTTCTAGGTCACCATGAGATAAACACACTTTATTCAGGTTGGCAAGACCCCGGCCATTAGACAGTGGCGGTGGCCTATTCATGGTGTACACTCATGGCCTGGGCCCTGTGATTAATTATAGCACGGGGCAGTGCCTCTCAATGAAGACCTCACAGAAGGGGGAGGCAAGGGGGACGGGACTCAGAGAGAAGGGGAGTCCTTGTGGTCAGGATAATGCCTGAATGCTGATTCTCTGCCAACATATTGGGCTCTAGTTTGGTTAGAGGGTCAGTTCAAAATGATGTTGTCTTTCTTACTCTTAGAGGTATCTGGCAATGTTTTAGTGGCCCAGGTATGAGGTACTGCAAGTCTTTTTCCCCCCAGTTTTCTCCATGTGGAACTCCCAATCCAATATGCACTGCTGTCCTTGTCACTGCTGTTATTGGACTGTAGATGGCTGCACACAGGCAGTCATGTGCTCCATGACACATGGCATCGTAGCCAGCCACTTGTTTCCACCTGCCAGCGTTGAACATCAGTGGGAGGCCATAACCAACCAAGAGTTGCTCGTGCAGTGGAGTTGAACAGAGGTTTGTTGTGTGATGCTCAAAGCACTCAAAAATGACATTTGAAAAACTCAAACCATCATTTCTTTCAGCTCTATTGTTTTGGGGTGGCAGCCAAAGATTAAGAGGCGAATACCTCAAAACCTCGGCACACAGAACCCAAACTATATGCACTGCTAGATACTGGGCCCTTATTTAATACTCTGAACTTGGTAAACTGTATTTTTGAAATATAGAAAAACTAAAAGTCTTAACGGGTATAAAGCATGGCACATAACTTGAACAAGGTTCAAAGAGATATGCAGGAACCTCGAGAAATGATGATGCATCAAGACATAACGTTAGGGCAGGGTTGATACAGCTGAAAACAATATTACAATATTAATAGGGAGAGTTTCTTGTATCGTTGTGTATATATCGAGATATGGCAAAATTGCGTATAAAATGACATAATCAAACTGATCCAATCCAAACTACTGTTCTACATTACATTAGAACAAATTAATTAATACTGTATTTGTAAAACAAATTGCATTACAAATAAAGTTATGCTTCTACTTTACTTGCAACTTACAAAGTCAGAAATTTGGACTATTTTGTGGGTTGATAATATGATGCAAGTCTGTTATTATTCCATGATTTAATATAAATTCTCAGCCACATACATCCGTATATTAGTGCTGTTTCCATCTCTTCTGGAGTACGTACTTTAGAAAACATCCTCTTCATTGTGTCAGGCAGGCAGCGTGCATCGAGGGACCCATCATGGCTCAGCCCAAACACACAGTGCATTAGTGCGTCTGAGCTGCCAGCTGCTCCCCCATGACTCGCCACTCGTCCTCCCTCTCCCTAATGTCAACGCTCATCTCCTACATTTCCATCTTGCCCCCCGAAAATAGCTCCCATTTACTCACATAACAGCCCTCAACATTTCTACCTTTACTTCACAGGACATTTCCCTCCCCTGAAGCAGATGAATCCCAAAGAAGCCCTCCCTCTCCCCCCTCCCCCTTCACCCTACTTCCTCGCTGCCTCTTTTGGTAGGCTGCTGCACAGCTCCTCTGTTTCTCATGTTCCTGCAGAATTCCTGAGGAGGCTGAGGCTTTGTGGGATGCTTTCAGGAACAGTCTGCCTGTTGCATTATTCATCACTCTTAGTCTCCTCTGTGTCAAAGACAGCCCACAGTGCCCAGCTGATACTGAGGGGATATGAGAGAACTCACAGCTGAGCAAGGGAGCTGATGCAAGGTGAACAAGTAAACCAGCGCTCTAGACTACAAGCAGTCACCTCCAAAGGGACTAAAAGAGGGAGGACAAACAGTAATCACACCCATCTTTACCAGCAGATAAACTTTCAATGTCAGCCTTAGACTACACAACACAAACAAACAAACAGCTTTATTAAAGATTTATTACTTTCCAAATTTGTCCCGATTCCAATCTGCATGACAATTCAATTGGATGATGAGTCCGATTTGTATTTACACTGAAAACCGACAAACTTACATAAGTGTTAAGATGCTCGTATGCAGACACATTTTAAAGTGTGCGGTTTCAACTCTGCAATTCAATTTGAAAATGGGATATAAGAGCCACATGCAGCTGGACTAAGATACAACTAAATGTGGACAATGGTTGCACAGCTCCAGGAAGATTTCGTAAAGCAGAAAATAAAGTATAAGCCATAAACCATAAATCTAAAAAACATTTAAATTTCTCTTCCGTAAGTTTTACTGGCACAATTGGACACTGTTAGTTTTTCTTGTACCATTAGGTATTAGTACTAAATGCATTGACTCAACTGCAAAATGCTACAGATTATATAGTATGCTGTATATGGACACATTCTTAAACTACTTGTAACATGCAGGTAATCCAACATCATTGCATCTATCCCCATTAATTCGATGAGGCATATCAGAGGCTTTAAAACAAAGAAAAACTGTTAAATTCCACATCTATGAGAAAATGCAAGGATATAAACTATTCAGTCACTTCGTAACTGTGTTCACCTCTGACACCACATAAAAAATGGTTTCACCCATGCCAACAATACAAAATAAGGTGTTGACGTGAGTTGTTGTCCCTATCAGGATCTATTGGCCATCCATCTTTTACAGTCTATTTATAGTCAGATTAAGGTCACAGTAAGTGAGAATGGAGAATAGTAACCAGTATAGCCTAATAAATGTAGGAGTAAATATGCTTCCCACCAGCCGCTAGGTTAATATAAACAACTTACACACACACTTAGCATATCTGTGTGTGCCCAATTGGCATGAACATGTACACAAAGTGATGACTTGTGGCAGAATGAAACAATATGAGAGTGTTTGCAAAATAATGTATAAAAATACCAACTCACAGAGTTGGATGGCACACCAAGGTTGGTCTCAATGTAGGTCTCGGTTTTGGGTTCCACCGCCTGCTCGGCCTCCAGAATCTTCTCCACAGGCATGTCCTCGTTGGCGCAGCTGGTGGACTCCACCTCGTTCTCATTCCTCTCCTTGGCTCGCTGGCGCTCCTCCTGAACGGCTGCATGTAACAAAACTGGTTCCGGTCACCACTGCTGTTTTTTGTTTTGTTTTTATTTACAATGTCAGCATGCGCTCAAGAGCACATGTGTATTAAAAGAGAGATTCAGGGTTGAAGGCTTACAGGGTTTTGATTACTAAACTAGGGTTTTCTTTGAAAATTACTCAAAACTGTGCAAGTCAAGTAGTCCATGACTTCAATTTTAAAGCTGCATTAATAAATGGTTTTTATATTGACAATGAATCAAATTACTTGGCAATGTGAGAGTATCACTTGTAGTGACAGAGAATTATTACTCAACAACTGGGTTCTTTTAGCCTCTTGGCTAATTGTTTTGGTTTACAGCACAGTTGCATAGAGTTTGATTCACTATTCTTTCTTTGGGACTGCTTTCATCATCAGCCCTGTTTCAAGCAGCAGCAGTCTGATAGACCAACTGTGCACCACTGGCCAAACATCTACAATTAAGTGTTCTAGTTCCTAGTGCACCAATAAGTTAAAGATACTGAACACGACTCATTTCTAGAGACATTCTCAAAGAAAGCAAACTGCACTAGATACCAGTAGATGGTAGTTTATTTTTTGTACTCTACTAAAATTATCCGAGATTAAATTACTTGATAAGGAAGATAACTTTTTTTTGCTTTGCAATGCGGTTCTAGATCGAGCAGCTTTCAACACTGAATCTTTCCTCTGATTAAATACTTGAACTTTGAGAAAACAAATTGTACATCATTTGGTAAACATCAATAGAAAACTGAATACATATTTGGCCCTTGTTTGTATCTACACGCATAAACTTGTACAATATGTGTGTGCATGCTTGAGTGAGTATTCGCTTGCCTGCTTTGTGTCTTGATAAGCCAGTGAATAGTGCATGACCCTGTATGTGTTATACCGGTAAACATATCCAAGGGAGTTCAATCATCAATAATTACCTCGACAGTATGGATGGAATATATTTAATACCTTAGACCAGCATTGTGCACAACGCAGTAGCGTGGACATGTTCAAGGACTTCTCGCAGCTTCCTTATCAAAGAGATGTGTTTTTTATGTAGTGCTCAATGACAAACAGCCGGCTCCCTTTATACACAAATCATTTATAGATGCATAAATAATGTATGGTCTGTCACTCTACTTACGCCATGCGTGGTTGCAAGAACAGCTTAAATGAGAAAAGCCTGAGCACAATTCAATGAAGACTGTCATAGATTAGTTTTTTCATGTCGTGTGAAAAGGCTGGGTGAAGCACTACATGTTGATTCTGTCATCTGATTAGCTTGGCGAGGAAGACACAGGAAGTGGTTTGTGTGCTGAGCAGACAGAGACTCACTGTGGCAGAGGCAAGAGAAACCGCACCTCCATCTTGAAGTGGATGGAAAAGGTGTGTGTGTGTGTGTGTTTTGCCCATTTAAAAGGCTATAATTTACTTCATTCAAGACACCACAGTAAAGTGCTGCGGCTTTAAAAAAAAAAAAGCTTATCCTCCACAAATATATTATTAAAAAAAGTTTTGGACATAATGTGTTGAATGATAAAGGACACACACACACACACACACACACACACACACACACACACACACGATCTGTCTTCTTATGTTTCCCCTACTTCTATTCCAAGTTCTGAATCAGAGAGGCCGTGGTCTTTTTGCGAGGGGGGAAAGGGAAGCAGGGGTTGCTAGAGGAGGAGTAGGAAAGGGGCCCCGTTTTAGAGGAACTGCTGTCTGGTGGTGGAGGTCAGCCCAAGGGTAGAATACTTGTGTTGGAGTCAGGGAGAGGTGAGGAAGGCTGAAATCATGTTAGCTTTATTTCCCCCCCCACCACCATCCTCCTCCTCTCCTCTCCTGACTGGGAGAGCATAAATTCATTTAATCCTGTTTTTCTGTGGATTCGCTTAGCCTTTTGGGCTACTGCTGCCTTGTTCTCTAACCACAGCCCTCAGGGTGCAGGGGGAGGCTTAGGCAGCACAGAGTGAGGCGAAAAAAGGCAGTAAATGATAATATCCTTGAAAAGGAGTAAAGAGCCTAACAATGATATAAATAAAAGCACAAAGGAGGGGTGGAGAGGCCAAGTAAAGGTCAAGACAAATTGGCCTTGGATAGAATATAACCTCCACAATGCATTTATCCAAAAACAACATGCACTCTTCTTGTTCACTCACCTTTAAATAGTGAAGTTACATGCAACACGCATGCACACCTGGTTAACACCTGCTACGCTCTTCAGCTGCCCTGGCTCCCTCAGTATAATCGATACACTCTATATCTGCCTAACTGTGGTGATCATAATGGGGAGAGGCAGTGATTGATTTGTTCAATGTGCGAAAGAGTGCTTAAGAGCACTGCTGAGAGCGCTAATATTTTTTAACACCCTCATGGAGTGTTAAACTTCACACCTGACTGCCAGTGTTTGTTTTTTTCCCTTCACACAACCCGACTCTTCCTGGTCCTATTGGCTCTGTAATCTTTCCTCTGAGATGTTTTCCGGTTCTGCCCGACAATCACAAGAGGTACAAAACTCAGTGTTTACAAGTCGGGGTCGCTCTCAAAGACTGGAGAGCGAAGAGAGTGAAGCATCAAATCATTTCTCTTTTCCAACAATGCCGGCAGGTGCCAGTCCCATTTATTGAGCGAAGATGAAGACGATGCAATCAATCGTGCAATCAGGGAATGTCTGTGTGAAAAGGCTTCAGTCTTTATATACAGTATATACATTGTGTCGATACATGGCTAAGGCCATTAAGTCTTCTTTTTGTTTCTTGTAGTATTTGTCCTTATACCTACTCTAATCCATTTTAAATCATTTAACTGATACTAATAGGTTTGTTCAGTTTACGTTGTAGTCACAGAAGGTTTGAAAGTAACACCATCTACAAATACCTTTTATGTCATTCAATTATTATTTCAGGGACATCACTACAGCATGCTAAATATGCTAAGCTACAACAAGGTAACTAAACTGGGCAGAAATGTTAGGTAATGTCATCAAAAAGTATTCATCAGCTTACCTCCACTGGCTAACTACTGTAGGAACTTCTCATGTACGAGTCTTTCATCAACACTATTTTCTCTTTTTACCCAACTTTCTTTACCTGTAAGTTGCAAATGGAAGTTTAAAAGAAGTATCACTGTGGAAGCTAAATTTAGTAGAACTTGTAGCTGAGACACACTTCAGTATGACATTCATGGTAGTCAAACCTTAACCGTGTAAATGTCACAGTGGATGATTCTATAATCCCCAGTCTGTACTGAGAAAGGACAGGGTTTATGCGCTGGAGGAGTGACTTAAGTTTGCAGGAATGTTGGATAGTTGCATCTTGAATAAATCCTTTAATGGCGAAATAAAGCCCTTCCTGTCCACATCAGGATGATATGTTATCGGACTCTTAAAACTAACAACAATGCACTGGCGTAGATCGCTAAAACATGCAATGTTGCAAAGTATCATCAGTAAAAAACAAGTCTGCTCTTTGTCAATTTCATGGCTGTAGTTGGCACAGTAGATGATCCGATACACACAAGCTTAACATAAAGTATCGCTATGTTTATGTAATCGATACCTGTTTTGGTTTGAATTTCTCATTTACATTGATACTAAAGTTGTAGATGCTCTGATACACACAGTCTGTGTAACCAAATGTACATGGATACTAAGGGTTATGAATTGAAAGTGAAAGATTAATGAATGGTCTGTCCTCACACAACTACATGTTCTGTACATGAGGCCTCACCATGCGACTGATTAAAACCCTGCATCCGTTTGAAAAGGGCAGGAGCAGAATGTGCATTCCATCGGCAGCCTCTAATTTGAGGAATGTGGTGCACGCTTTCCCCATGCCTTGAAATTACAAGACATTATCCAATTTGAAAATAAAATCTTTGCATTTGTGAAAACAAGTTAAATACCATTAACTAGGTAGGCTTACCCACACAACTTCCAAGTTTATACAAATAATTGGGAGCACACAAGGGCAAGAACGGTGACATCCAGATGATGCAGAGGGAGCAGACATTTACATTTCTTCAGTCTACATCAGTGAACTCCCCGAGGACTGCCTGTTCTCACAAACCCTCACTCCACATCCAGCAATACTGCTGGGGTTCCTGCGGCTGCAACAGCTGAATGCATTATTTCCCCCAAAGTAGTGCTTGAAGCAGAACATTTTTAAATACAGAAAAGCCCATGGTTGCCGTGCACAGCATGATGTAGCAGAGCAGAGTTACAGCTGCAAGTGCTTCTGTAAAATTGGATTGAGGCCGGATGGGGAAAAATGTATCTTTACTTCTAGGAAGCAAGCAGAAAGACATCTTCTAACCTTGGTGTCACGTTTCAGGTGCTATATAAATGTATATAGTTTAAGCATATGGACTAAAAATCAACCTAAATCAAATTGTATCTTTCTGAAAATGCAAATGCGACCAAAAGGAAGCAGCATATTTTTGCTCTGAGTACCAAACTAATTATCAGTTTACAGAGTAAATGTGTGTCTTATGTGTGTTAGTACACATTTTGAGGGAATGGGTAAGTGGGACTTTATCCTCTACGGTATGTGCTGTACCTTCTCTCTTCATGCCCATTGCTAGACACTTCTGGTAGCGGCAGTACTGGCAGCGATTCCTTTGGCGCTTATCAATGACACAGTGTTTGCTGTCACGACAGGTGTAGGTCAGGTCTTTGCGCACCGTCCTTTTGAAAAAACCTTTGCAGCCCTCACAGCTGTATACCCCATAGTGTTTACCTGAGGAGAGAGAGAGAGACAGAGATGGTTCGTCGAGTGCATACAGAGAATACAATCTTTGCCGAGGCATATTTTTACCTTTCGTCTCAGCGTATTATTGTCTAATTTACACATGAGGTTGTCAGTTTTGTGCCTGATATTGCTCGTCATTGTTTGCTTATCTGCAACTCAGTGAGAACCAGAAGAGCAACATAATGTGCGCACTGCGACTTTAATAGCAGCTCTTTCAAGAGACGTGAGAACTAAAAACCTTTACAGTCTGAGATAATATGCAGCCACACAAACATACAGAAACCAACTTCTGAGGTAGCAATAGACTAATTATGATCAAAGACCTATTACCGTGAACTGAGTGTGAGCGTGGGGGTTATGCTGAGGTGGCTGGGGAAGAAAAGAGGGGGCCTACTGAAGGTAAGCTGCAGGGGAGGGGCCTCACGGATTGGCGTTACGGTGCTGTTCTCACATCTTGTTGTGGTACGGGACAAATAGTCTCATTCTCAGAGCTCTTTTTTTGTTGTATATGATGGATTAAGTCCATTTGCATTCTCCAGGGTTGCTCAAACTGTTTCTTTGTTAGCTCTTTGCTGTTCAGACCACCAGAGAAGATAAATAAAGCATCCGAGCACAGTAAAATGAAGCGTAACTTGCTATTAAATATTGTTTTGATTTTCCCCTTTGTGTCCATGTAGCGGCGATGATGCAGGATGACACTGAAACTTTCCAATGAATTAGAAATCCAGCTTCATCTTGGCGGTAAAAAAAACCCTTTCCCATGAGTGACGGCTGAGAGCTGGTTTCCCTCCGACACAGCGCTTCTCTATTTCAGTCGAAGCTGAATTGAGCGTTGGTTTCATCAGACCGTACAATCTCTTTCTTTCATGTGCCTTTCTGCTGCTGCCCTCATATGCAGTTTCATATGCAGGAGCGGCTTCTTTCTGCCCCCTTGCAATTTATTCCAGATTTGTGAAGAATTCCACTGACTGTAGTCCTTCCAGGATCATTTCCCACTGCAAAAAGCTGCAGAATGAAGTTCTGCCAGAGCGGTCCATAGGGCTGTTCTCTGACCAAAGTTCATCCTTGGATCTTCTTTGGAGGTTTCTCATTGTGGTCAGAGCTCCATATTTAGTAAGATGCGGGGTAGTCCCACTTTCTTGTGTAATCCCAGCTGTTGAGAAATTATTTTTATACCTTTGCCAACAATTCTTCCCTAAATGTAACATACATTTCCCAGGAATTCCTGAATAGGCTTTGACTCGTGTGCACTTTTACATCTCCAATAAATGTAACTTTAGTAATTTCATCTTTATAACTTTCATTTATAAGAGTTGATTAAACCGACTGACATTATGGGTCATGTTGTACAGATAAGGCACCAACAATCTTTCAGTTTTTACATGACTCTTTAACACCAAAATAATTAAATTAAATAGACGTCCAAAAGAACACTTTTTGAATCTTCTTACTTTTTGAAGTAACGGTTTCAAAAAACCATCCGTAATAACGGCCTGTCATTTTATTTTAACTACTTAAATGCAATGATTCTTGATTTGTGCACTGCTTCCTGTGTGGACTGTACACATGGTCATTCAGTGCTCATTCACTCACCTGAGGAGCGGTCACCGCAGATGGCGCAGATGTGTTTGGTGAGCGATAGGACAGTGCCTGAGGGCTGGGCGGGCACCTTCATCACGCCGTTGAGGCCCAGCGGGGGCTTGATGTCCTCTGTGCTGCTTGACCGAGTTCATCGGAGAGTTCAGCTGGAACATCAACACACACAAACACACACGCCGACAGGTCACAGAGCAGCCAGGCGACATCCTACAGCACATTACACAAGCCCGTCTCATAGCTTCGCTGGTGCGGCATAGTTAACTGATAACATTATCTGTTGCATGAGGGCCAGGTCTGCTGAGGTGAAAGAGAAGGTTTGATTACACAAACTACATCTGAGTAATGCACATTGTCATGAACAATTTGCTACATTCAGAAAGAGAAAAGGATATTATGACTTCTGATACTCAATACAGATCAGTGGTCCCAGCAGCAGCTCTTTTGCCCTCTCTCATTGCTTCCTCTGTCTCTCTCCTCCCTCCTGTTCCCCCTCTGTTTCAGATCTAAATCTGGCGCAGCAGGATCCTGCACCACTCCACCCCAGGAACTCTTTTATTCATGCTCTCTACAAGCCCCGCTGGCGCCCAAATGTTCAGTGCTAGCATAACTCCACTGCAAAATTTAACAGTGCAGTGGAATAAAGAGACAGCATTTGTTTTAGCAGCGGTGCAACTGCAGCCTTAAGTCTTACTTCAATCGCTGGCTCCGCTCCCTCTCTGAAAGAAGTGACCTCTCTTCGCTTAAAGTGGAGAGCAAGGGGAGACCAATTATTATAACTAGCACCATGCTGTTTTCCAAAGGAGATAAACGTTGGAGGGGGCAGGATATAAATGATCCTAAAATAGTAAATGTACAGGATTGAACATGAGCTATGTAGCTAACCATTAGCAGCATCTGGTGAAACATTTGGAAAAGTAAAAGTACCAGTCTGCTTAAATAGGCTAACGCTAAAACAACATTCCACCAGGGAAAGAAAAGGGAAATAAAAAGGAATATATTCAGATAAGTGGATCCTTGGACAGACACAGCAGAGGGTTGGGGGATGGAGCTGAGTTGACAGAGCATCCACATGGGCTCATGTAGCCAAACGTGTTTTCATTACCACATGAGACATGTCTGATAACACATCATGGCTCTAAATTTAGCGGAGAATCGCTGTCTCTGTTTGTAGGGATCAGTCAAGACGGATGAAACATTTAGTTTTTATGATGAGACAAACAACATAGTCCAAGACAGTTTGTTGTCCTCAGCTCTGTCTACAGGGATCTGACAGAGTACATTAACTATGAAGTGGAAGAACACAGAGACGTATATACATCACGTTCACAAACATACAGTATATAAACCAAACAGCCACAGAGCACATATACAGTAGATGTTGATGCTGTGGCTCCCAATTTCTGCAAAGAGCATATTTATTTATTATCTCTGGAGCTGCAACTAGGATTCTTTTTTATAACCGAGTATTCTACAGATTATTATTACAGGTTATGTTATGTTTTCGTTTCGGTTTATTTATACGTTTGTCAGCAGGATAACGGAAAAAAACTAGTGGATACACTTCCTGTCTTTTACTTATGAAACGGTGAAACTTGGTGGATGTCTGCACTCTGAGTTCCCTTCTAGTTTATCAAGTAATAGGATAAGAACACTTTAAAAGAGAGAGCAGCAACATGTTTGAAAAGACAAAACAGTTGGATTTGGTATACAGTACTGGTGTGCAGTTGTGCATGTAGAAGGGAGTAGTGATGAAACAATTAGTTCATCAATCAATTAGTTGTTTGACAAAACTAATTAAATCGCTTTATCAAACAGAAACACCTATAACTCAAGAAAGTTATGATGGTATTCTTTCACTATTTTCTGACTTTCTATACATAATGATTATTGAAAAAATACATTCAAATAGAAAAGAACATTTGTACATGTTTGCCTATTTTGGTATGTGTGAGAGAATATGAGAGATATTAAAGGACTAATTTAGCAATTTCCATAAAGTTGGAGGGGCTGAGATATCCTGACCTTTAGTGCCTTGTATGGGTCAAGCTCTGGCCAACCCTGGATCCTACACTTCCCACAATGCAACAGCATCTTTCGTCAGACCGTCCATACCTCGTAGACATGACAAAGCTCCAGAGGCACAGAGGACATACACCAGTGTTTTTACAGGCTGACCTCTTTATGTATGGCACTTCTCTTTAACGACTTGAACATTATAATAGCTAAAACATGTACAAGTGTATGTTTTCTCTGAAAGTGCCAAGAGTTTTAACCTTTGACATTGATTATGATGCCATGAGGGTGAAGCAGCTGCACTGACACACACACATAAAAGCATTTACTGTTTAAACAGTACATACACAGATGCATGCATGCACAAGTTCACCTAAACAGAATCCACATGGACGTGCAAACACACACTTTTTGCACACAGACAAGTACACACTGAGATGCTGTGGCTCTTGGCATCTCATTTCACCTTACACTGACACAATGTCAGCATATACATTATTATACAGTGCTTACAGTGAGTGAAATATTCCAAACCACGGCGCTTTATCATCACTTCAAATAGAAATTCTGCATCATTTTATACACTTTCCACATAATTCTGCATGACATATTTGGTGTCACGGGAACTTAACTTGAGAAACTGACTAGAATTTCAAATATAAAACGTATGGGGGTTTGAATGTTTGGCTGCACTCGAATGATGGATCCACTGGTGGGTTCAGTGGGTTCAGTGGGAACTGAATGAAACACACACAGAATTGAATGGCACACACACACACACACACTCTCACACACACACACACACACACCCCTTAAGCTATGTCATTTTTTTGGGGGTTATTATGCAGCAGCTTCTGTGTAGTATTTTATAATTTCATTATTAATACCAAGGGAAAAAAGATAATTATTTGCAGAATATTGATCAAGTGGTCATAGTTTATGTTGGAGTAAATACTAAATGTGTCATTTAAACTACCATAAATGATTTGCACTATTTAATGAATAGTAGACACATAAGACAGTTATTATTATTATGACTATCTGCCTTGTGCTGGAAAAGCCTTTCTTGCAGGGAATAAGGCGATTTTTGGAAGCGTCGCCAAGACACAAAAGCATCCAAAGAAAAGCTGCATCATTTGTTTGGAATGAACTTTGGTGGCATGTGCACACACCCACATTTACACACACACACACACACACACACACACACACACACACACACACACAGGTCTTACCTCAGTTAAACACCTGAATCTAGTCTCTTCCTGTGCAGCGCTAACAGAGTTGTCTCTGATATCGTCTCTATCAAACCCCTCTTGTCTGCCTGACAGAAAAGACTCTTCCGCTCACAATCTATTTTCAGTAAACCTGCAACTCAATCTCGGCAACGTTACTCCCTACAGTGGGGTGGGCATGCTTGGGGGGGCCTTTCTTTCTCTTCTGCCCAAGGCAATGGACTCAAGACGGGGGGATTAAAGTGGCTCAGGACTGGTCCTGGAAATAGAATACATGTGCTCTCCCCTACAACACATACATGTGACTCTTCACAGGGAGGTATGCCTGCTGTGTGTACAGTCTCATCATCACAGGAAACCCCTTAACAATCCCCTTATCCCATACTGTTTGTGCCTTATTCTATTTTGAAGGATTGGGTTTAAACTTTTACAGACTAAGGCAGAGAAACAAACGAGGGGCATTTATCATCAAGGACTGGAAATGTAGGACGTAAGATTCCCTGCAGTACAATGTACAAAACAAACGGCTGAAATGCTCCAGTTGAATAACACAGCTTGATGTGCTGCAGGTGTTACGTAACATGTTGTGGAAGACATTCGATTAGTAAATCCAGTACAGGGTGACTGTCTGCTTGTGGGTGTCAGATTCTACACAGAATTGATACATCTGATTATATGTCCTGTGCCACCCGCCGGCTTTGGATTAATGCTGCAATTTTCAGACATGTAAGGTGATGAAGTAATACTCCCTCAAGGCAGAGGGTTCAGCTGAAAGATTTCACATTTGGTGAGTGGCTGCATTGATGAATGGATGCTTTCTGAATCTAATGCTAAGAGTGAGATATATACAGTTTAGTATATAGTATTTTTATTCTTGTAAAAAGACTGATATAAAAATGATGAAATATAACATTATAAAAACCATATCAAAACTAGAAGGGCACAAGGAAAGTGCAAAGCTCTGCCAAGGCCAAATGCCCTACTTTGCAACATTAACAAAAGTAAAATATAATGCATGCATCAGCCAGCGTGAAATCAATGCGTTCTTCCTTTACCCATGCTACACCCCTCCACAAAATTTTAGGAATATTGGATCAATAGTTTTTTTCATAATCCGAAAAAAATAACCTCCTTGAGAAAAATCCTAGGAGCAAAGCAGGTAAACTATTAGTATGCTATGACAACACACATGGTGGTGAAATAGAAAGAAAGCAGTCGTCCCTCGAGTGAACAGAGGAGAAAAGGAAAGAAGAGCAGAGAGACAGTCGAGGCCTCTGCTTAAAACGGGCTTAGCTTGATTCAGAGTCAGAGCATAGACTTTGCTCATAAAGACACTTCAAAAGGAGACATCAAATCCGAGTACAACACTCCTCAATGCACAACCCTCATGTGGAACTTCAGTTGCTTTCCAGTTCAAGGGCACCTTTTTTTTTTTTTAACACTGAGAAAAGTTATCTTCACATTATTCAAAACGCCCTCACAGAATTCCTTCATAAGGCTTTCCAATATGCAGTGGCACAACATGGCCAGGAATAGAACGCTCTACTTTACAGTTATGAACCACAATTAATTTGCTAACTATAATTTGCTTCGAGGCACAAAAGAATGTCCAAAGCTTGAATGTGAAGCAAAAGAATGTGTGAGATGTCACGATACAAATCTTATATTGATATCTAACCAGCTGCCCTCTGAGAGGTGAGGACAGGGATCAGGTCATGATGTAACCTCATGATAACCCCGTGTCACCTTTCACCTCTGACACCTAGTGACAATCACTTCCTTCTAAAAGCAAACTTATCTTAGTGGTCCGGCAAAGTATGGGAGGAATGAGGAAAAACTTTCTCCTCATCCCCGTGGTGTGAGTGTGTGAGTCTTATCCGGACACGTATCAGCACAGATGGGGGGGGGAATCAGGTTTCCACACAGGAGGTGTGTGTTAATGGGGCCGCTCTTCTGCGGCCCTTGGGGGTATATTCACAGTAAGACACCCTTTGGGATCAATTACAGCACTGTAACAAGTTTGAAAGACACCTGTTTGAACACGTATAGCTCACATACAAGCACAAATCTACAGACGCGTGGGTGCTAGCACACACAAAATACACAGAATAGTTCAGGTTTTTGCAGCTGAATTTAGGGGTCGTCTGCAAATAGATGAGTCATGCGACTGTACATTAAAAGTCCCACTCAAGATAAGGAAACAGAAAGGAAAGGATTTATTTTAGTCACTACAACATGTGATTTAAAGGGGCCCTGTGCCTGTGGAGTTTTCTTGTAAACAAACAAAGGTTATGTTTTATGTGCGTTATCGTGCACAAGACAAATAAAACAGGGACCCAGTCATGGAAAAACAGCTCCAGAGTGCTATTTAGGTAACAAAAACTTCACTGTGAACCTTAAACAATCCATCTCGACCTACACCTCAAAAAGGTTAAGGATATATAATATAAGTTTCAATATATTCTCCAAATGCTTTTCTGTTAGACTGCCACCTTTTCAGCACATACTTTGACATATTTACTTAGATGTCATTCTTAAAAATAAAAAATAAACACATTCATCGTGGTCTTCAATATCAGTGTTAATCCTGCTGTTGTAACTTTTGGGTTGCCAGGTTGTGAGTTTACATTGACTGACAGGAACATGGGGAAAACATTTAAAATATTATTTATGATGGCTTTTTACATTGCAACAATCCATTAAGTCTGTCTCTTCAATGCTATTACAGTAGGCCATAAATAAAATGTTTGTGGTCTTGATACTTCCTTCTCCATTCAAGATTGCTTGGAGAGGCTATAATGAAACGAAATAAGTCCTTCACTTACATGTGGGCTCACAACCAGTGGCAACCCAAAATTCATGAATTTTTGATGACTTATTAATGATCTGTAAGTGAATACATAGACTACTTATTAACCATTAATAAAGTCTTCAGTGACAACATATAAATCCTTCCGAGGTCTGCCTTATCGTACAGTAGCTCCATGATGGTTGCCAGTCAGCTCTAATAAAACACTTTCTCTTTTCTCTCCCGGTGGATAGAATTCAGTAGAAGCATACATTATTCTAGACAGCTCTGAGGTTTCCAACACTCACCCCATGCTGTGCCGCAACAGATAACATGAATCATCGAAAGCACTGCTGGCGCTTATGTGTGTGTGCATGTGGGTTTTGTAAGAAACTTTTGTTACAGTGAAAAAAGGATATTAAGACTATCAGTGGTATGAAAGGCAGCGAGCCTTACAGCAGTGGAGTGGGAATACGCAGAGTGACTTTCAGCTGTTGTCTCACCTCGGCTTGGCTGTATCTGCGTGTGTGTGTTTGCCTAAGTGTTTTTGGCATCCACGGGAGTGTGTGTGCGCATAGGGGTTGGGTTGTCGGCATGCATCGTGTATTTTTATTTTCTCGCGTCAGGTGTGTGTGTGTCTGCTTGCATGAGTTTCTGAATTTCATGTGTTCCTGCATGCGTGTGTGTGTTTTGTCTGCATGCATGTGCACAACTGTGTCCTTTCGGCTTTGTGTGTGGGTGGATGAGCATAATGGCTGTTTATTATAGGAAACAGTGCTGCTGCTGTGGGCACTGCACTTCCTACCACTGACACAGCAGCTCTGACAACCCTGGAGTCTCTCTCCTCTCACAACTGTCTTCTCCAACATTTCTGTCAGTTTATTCTCCTCCTCACTATATAAATTATTCCGAGCATTTGAATTGTGAAAACCTTTTTTTTATTTTTTAAAGACATAAATCACAATTTTTACTTTCAAACCTAACGTGTTTGGATTGGTTTGAACAAACGCTGATGCAATTTGCCTGTTTGGTTCTGTTTGTTTGGGCTGGTGTGGAAACTTTTAATCAAAAAACATTGTGATGACAAACATTTTTTTAAAGGTTTGATTAGCTTCCAAATGGTGCAGTCGATTTATGGCAGGGGTAGCCAACGCGGTCCAACGTAGTCGCCCGCAGGGACTACGTGAGTCGCCCGCAGAGCATGTTCTAAAAATAGCACTAGTCACCATGAAGCTCCGTCTAAAATTCCACTCTCCGATGTTACAAAGTTAGTGTTTGTACAAACAGGATATGATCTGAGTTAATGATTTCCTATAAAATGTTACAGAAGTCATACTTTGTACTAAAATATAACTGGTGTGATCTCAGTCAGGTCTCATTCATACAAAACTGTCAAAGATATTTACAGAAATATCAGAGATGTGATGACTCCGACTTTCAAATGTTGAAATAGATTGAGAACGTAAATAAATAATGTTGCATGTTTAAATATATGTTTCCTACCATAAATCATTGTGAGGAATAATTAACATTAACATGTGATCAGACAGTCTCTTCACATAAATGAATATTTATTATGTTATAATTATTAATGATAATATTATCATTAAAGGTGAACCGTGCAACTATGTTATTCAGGATGTTTGTGTCAAACAAGTAGCCCTTCGTATTACTCAGTACCCTTGAAGTAGCTGTCAGTATCAAAAAGGTTGGTGACCCCTGCTTTATGGTGTGGAAGCAAAACCAATGGCATGGGATTTTTTAAATAAGTCCAGTAACCAAATTTGTCGGCACGTCACCACGTGAATTATATTTTCCCTGATCAGTCAGAAAGTAAAAAGTCTACTTCATGTATTTTTAGCTCTTTCTCATGAAAAAAACTTGTCAGTCTCCACAATTTGACTTTGAAATTTGAAAAATGGTATAATCATATAGTCATGCGCATTGTGTCATATGTCATACAGTGATTCATTGAAGTGTTTCCATTGTCCATTAGTAAGTCCTCCAGTAATTAACTGACCAGCCGCTTCCTTTGTCAAATAAGCGATTAATATTTCCATTTTCCAATTGTAAATCATCCTGTGAGTATTCCACTACTGTTTCCACTGCCCACTGGTATATCCTCCAGTAAAGTGTCCAACATATCACTTAGTGATGAATCAAGAAGTATTTTAGTGTCAAAACGAGTGCCATTCATCGATTAATTCTCTAGCGTGTCCATTAGCATCAAGTCATTCATCATACTAGCGTCGTCTAGTATGCTACATGGAAATTAACTGAGTGGTATCTCTTTTGCCAAATTGCACACAATCCTGCAGCAATTTAAATTTAGACTTATTACATCCCGCAACTAATGTGGTTATCCATTGTCCGCCGTGCAGCAGATTGATGGACTGATAAATCCACTAGCATGTCGTCCAGCTTTTAATAGACTAATGTTTTTACTTGTTCATTAGCATGTCACAAAGGCACTGGTTCGCTGCTATTTTTTCCTGGCCTCTAACAACTTACCAGCTTTATAGATTACTGCTTACCCAATGAGTAATTGATTAGCTCCTCAAACAAGAAGCAGGAGGCTGATTCACACCAATTCAGTCAGAATGAAGTTGACTTGTACCTTTTACTTAATCTTACTGATCTGTGTCTGTTCCTTGTATGAAAAGGGTCAGTCTGGTGTTGTCAGTGTATCTATTATTGCTCAGCAACGGTTTTTTTTCATGTTAATGATTCAAAATGCTGTGAGACCCGTGTTTGCCTCTTTTATCCTATCTTTACAGAGCTTATGCTTTATATTGTTTTGAGAGATATCCCTTCCAACTTTCTGTGCACAACTACAGGTATTACAGGTGTGTAAAAAGTAGAATGAGTCCTATAGTTATAGTTCACAGACATGCCACGGCATATATATCTGTTAGCAGACAGTGTTGAGTTGCTGTAAGATCACACCACCAGATGCAATTAAAGCTTTATAGGGATTATTTGAAGCTTTAAAATAAATTTGTGCCTCTGAGGCATTTAAACCGTAAAGTCTAGAGCCGGCTTTAGGAGGCTGCTCTCGGAAACTTAAACCTAATGTTATTGTTTCGATCCCTTATAGCTGCCACCTCCTAAATGTCTCGTCTCCTGTGTGGCCCCACACAAGTCAGAACACACAGACAGGCTCCAGCGCTATCACACTACATACTGTCAGTTCTCTAACGATGGCCTACGGTCTGTTACAACAAACAACGGCGGTCACAAAGAACCGCCATTGGAAAGTACCTGAGCTATGACAGCTACATGGTACATTCTTAGCTATTTGCCACTACATTAATAATTCCACAAGCAACCACTCTGTTTCAGCAAGTTTCTGTTTTTACAGGACATACGGTCATGTTCTTGTTCACTGACTCTACTTTCATGATTGTCAGCGTCTTTTAACAAAACATAACATCCTGCACATGTTTCAGAATAAAAGCTTTCCAGGGAAGAAAAAGGAATTTTCTCCCTGGACTACTGGAACAGTGTGAATATGAAACAGATGCAGGTTACTTGCATTAATATCAGCAACAGCAACTTAACATGACTAATGGGAAACGTCTTACTAAAATATGATAAAGTTAACTCGTGTATCAGGAACACTTTCTAAAAAATAATGATGTTTTCTCTAAAATAAACTAAGAACTAAAGAAGTATGTGTTAAACTTCTAGTGAAACACAACTACATGTACATGTAAATCGTGCGCTCTAAAACAGCTTGTAATTGCTACATGGAGACAGCTTTGGCTAAAACAAAATTCTCCCCCCATCCATTTGAAGGTTGATTGACGTTAGAGAGCCTTAACTGTTCTCCTGGGACGCTCCACACAGCCTCTTTGTGCGGCCATTAGAGCAGTGTAACCATGATGTCATGCAGAGTGACTACAGCGAGGTCCATCAAAGACCGGCGCAGCGGAATGGCCCTTCATTACTCCCACACAGGAAGGGGCTGAGGTCTACTACGCTGCCCCCCACCCCCCTCTCTTGAGTGTATTTTGCTTCAGTCTCCTAGCAACCCTCGCCTAAATACGACGTACCCAAAACCGGCACATGACATCACCAATGCCGCTCATTTATAAGTTATTAAACTTTTGTTCAATTTCTTGTAAAACATTTACACCTTTTTCGCATTAGTGTTTCTTCTGTGTTCAACTCCAGAAAACACTGAAGCTTTATATGTATTTCTACGGCCTCTTGAGAGACGCTGGAGGCCTGTTGCTGGTTTAGGATTCTCAGGAAGGTTTCAGTGGGAGAGCGCAGAAAGCCAGTCGGGTACAGACTGAGGGAGTTTCGATGATGCAAAACCGATTTCTCCCGCAAAAAACAACAGCCAGACAACTCTCGCCATTGTCATTGGAAGTGTGAAATGTGTCTCACATTTGCGTATAATCTCTTCCAGCTGTTTGGAGAGTTGTGGTGCCTGTGATCGAATAATAGTCTGTATTGTCAGTGAGAATCCACCACTGACGGGTCTGATCCTATTGGGCATGGCTGTGGCCTGGCACCGGCCTCTGACCAGTTCCCCGGCGGAGATGTCTCACCATCTCTTCCCTCGGCTCCAGAAAAAAATGACAAACCTAATAACGGTAAAACCACTCAATGAAAGACAAAGTATGCATTTTGCATTGCAGGCAAAGTTTTTGTGGCAAAACATGTGTGACCCTCCCGAGAACAATGCAGATGCTTTTCTGATCTCCAACAACATACAGATATCCATGATGCACAGACTCGACTCGACAAACTAAGAAGTATGCAACCACAGTGTGTCAGTGTGTCTGGATGTTCGGGACAGAGCTCAAGGGGAAGTACTGTTGTTTGAGATGTAAGAATTGGCTGATGATAAAGGACCGTCTCTCTCTTTACATGTGGTTTGGCTGTCGGAGGATGTAAGATTCCAGTAAGAATGGCTTTTGTTCATACCGTCTTCAGCTTTCATCATGTTGTCATATACGTCTTTGATGTAGAGGATAGTTAAGGCTCATTGTTTTTAGATTTTTACCAATTTTCATTGGAAATTCCACAGGTTTCAATAAGAACCAGAGTGGTGCAAAAAGATTTCCACCTGGATTATATTTCCATCTAAAAATTCAGTTTCCTGCTAAAAGAAGACACTGGTGATTGCAGTTGATGGTAAACTATGTCTTCCAAGACACATATTTCCCATGGGAGACAATAAAGTAACTTTAACATGAATGAGAACAGCTTAGAAAGATACTAAGAAAGAAATAAAAATAACTTTTTGGTGTGGTGATTCTTTCTCTGATTCCTTTATTTTATGACGTACTATAAGAAGGAAAAATTAAACGTATGGTACATGCAAAATGTGTGTGGTCACAGGTAAGTGAGTTTACAGTGAGTGTGTGTGTCCATGCCTATGTGTTTAGGTGTGTGTGTGTGTGTGTGTGTGTGTGTGTGTGTGTGTGTGTGTGGTTAGCGAAGGCGGGGGTCTTGTACTAGCCTCTGAGTGGTTAAGTAGGGTGTAGGCTGAGTCAGCCAAGCAAGTCAGCCAAGTGTTAAGAGCAAGTGGCATATGCCGTCTGACTCAAATCACGTCTCATCACAAGTGCCGCGCCTCACAACCACAGGGCCGACACAGTCTTTAACCTCTGAGCCACGCCACTCACATCAAACCGCCATTCTCCGCCCTCGCTGAGCAACAGTCAGCAGCTTCTATGGTCTCAGTTATGCAAATTATGTTTTAACACTGGCACTCACACGACACTAGAGTTTTGGTGGAATAACCTAAACGGTACTTTTTATCCATCCCTTACTTTGGGTATTAAAAACAAGGTTTTCAATCATTTTTGACTATTTTAAATCCCTCTATTTAGCAAAGTGGATAAAGGAAGTGAACCTTTCCTCTTGCGCCGATTCTGAAGAGTGAAGGATAATGTTTCCCAGCACTGGCATCTTAAAATGGCTTGTAAGAGGAGGGCGGTGGTTGTTTCCACCCTGACCAGTGCATACAATAACCCCTTGATTGAAAAAAAGGGTTTTGTAGAGAACCACAAGATGATATAATTTCCGTATTGACACTGAAATTCAGTTATGGTATCGGAAGTAGTATTGTTTTTTGATATCTCCACCTATAATTTCAGGTTCATAGGCTGTTAATATTATTCACATCCATGTGTCTGTATTTGACAACTCAAAGAATACAATCTGAACAGCACAAATTGCAAAACAACAAAAAACAAGTGGTGGCAAGTCATTTTTTGCAGACTTTGACCCTTATACCAGCTGTTTCAGCAAGTTAAAAACAATGCAGCACTGTTAACTGAAAACCAGAACACAAGTCAAAAACATGTTGTAATTACTGTACATACAGTTTTAAAACGGGCAGTAACAGCCGTTACCTGCTCTTTATACAGCTGTTAGAAATGACAGGATTGGCAAAGAGGCAGTAAATATAAGTACCAAAAAAAGAAAAGCGCACCTAAAGACATTAAAGCTTTTCATGATGCCCATAATTTATACATTTACATGTTAGATTTCTACACTTAATATGTTATGGAATCACTAAAGCTCCCGTTCTAGATTCATTCAAATGAGACTAAGACAATAATGTTTTCTACCTAAATCCAACCTGCATACCAAGTGTGCCTCTCCGGGACAGAAACAGCAGCACAGATGAAAGTGATGGAATTGAAAAGGGTAGAAGAATCAGAGGGAGAGAGGGCTGGGGAGAGGGAAGGGAGGCTTTCTAGCAAAGAAAGATTCCGGCCGCTTTCTGAAAGTGCCCCTAATCCACCCTTAACTCCATTACATGTGGGACACTTCGCCGATAAACCCAACAATAGCGGAGAGAGCCCATCCCAAATAGCATCACGTTGCCGACGCACTAAAACACAATTATTCACAAACACAAAAAAGGGCAGCCACTGCATTTTGGGAGGGAAACAATTTCAATTTTAGATATGGCTCCAGACTGGAAACTGGGCCACTGCAGGCTTTGATGTCTTAATTGTGTGTGTGTGTGTTTTTTTTTTTTTTTTTTAATACCAAAGAAACTGAGGATTATTGATGGAACAAAAAGAACAGCGAAGAGACAGGAAACGGAGATGGTGTGAAAGAGACAAGGAATAAGAAAACAAGAAAGGAGAAAAAAAGAGGAATGAGGACAGCCAGGGAGAAGAAGAATGCAAGGATAGAGAAGAAAGCAAAATATGGCGGGAGAGAGTGACAAATAGGCCTGAGATCTAGAAGAAAGAGTGACAGAGCGATGTACTGTGGAATCCCAGTTGAATAGGCCTTGATTAACTGTGGCACGGGGTCAAAGCAGGGCCTTTGTCTGCTGGGGCCTGGCTTAGGAAAATTATAGTGTATGCGTGTGTGTGCAAGAGACTCTAATTTGCACTGAGACATGTGAATACAGTTTGTAAGACATGATACTCAACCGGTTCTCTGGTTAGATTATAGGGCAGCACACACAGCAAAACCTCATGAAACTATGGTAAAGGCTGCTGAAGATGAAGCTTTTAGAGTTAAATGAGAAGATCAATACCACTCTCATGTCTGTCCGTTTAATATGAGGCTACAGCTAGGAGGTGGTTAGCTTAGCTTAGCATAAAGAGTGGACGCAGAGGACGACCGCTAGACTGGCTGTCCAAAGGTTAAAAACATAATCGCCTACATCACCTCTAAAGCTCTCTGATTATCAAGCTATATAGTGTTTGTTGTAATATGTATGCATATTAGGCGTCTTGCTGAAGCTAGTTTGCAGAATTCTGAGTAATTCAGAGACTGTATTGAAATTCAAACACATCAGACATCAACAATTCTCAAGTGTCCACAGAACTGGAGAAATGAATATTGTTGATGGTAATCCTGTGTGTTGTTACTATAAGGAATTCTGGAAGCCTGGAATAAAACTCCTTTGTTGCACGTAATATAATTTCCCCAAACTGGAAAAGTAAGCGTACTTACATATATACATATGTGAACTAAGACAGCTAAACTAACATGTACTTCCTTCTTTCCATAATGAGTGACACTTAAAGAGAACTCAAAAACACACTTTTGAGTTCTGTTTGACAGTAGACGAAAATGTACTTGAAAAATGAAAGAAATTGACAGGAATTTTATATTTTATAACATGCAAACGCTTTGCTGCTGTATCTTACTCTGACAGTCTGTCTAACTTGTGATGAATGAGGTCAGATTCATTAACTCCCCCAGTCACTGCAGTTCAAGGTGCGTCTGTGTATTTGCTCTCATGTGTATAAAAGTAACCTTGAGGACACAATGTCTGTATAAACAGCGATATGAAAAATTTAAGTGTGTGTATGTGTATATCTGTGAATCTGTCACGGGCCTCACCTGGGGGCTGACGCTGGGGCCGTAGCCCATGCCGGGCGAGTTCATGGAGTGGGGGCCCATGGGTGAGCTGATGACGGAAAAGGGTGAGCCCAGGCCGTTCATGGGCGAACTCAGCGAGCTGATGGGAGAGTGCAGAGAGCCCGAGTGCCCCATGGACGTCGGGCTGAGTAGAGACGGGTGCATTCCCCGGTGGGATATGGGCGAGCCAAGGGGCGACGAGGTCAGATGGCCTGACGAGTCTGGTTGGAAAAAAGAAAGAAAGAGGGACATTAGAATGACATCCTGATTGATTGTTGCTGTAACGTTTTATAACGCTCACTGCTATCATCTCTAATGATAACATCTTAATGATGGTTTTTTCTCAAAACAAAACTTTTAAGAACCCTGTTTACGTACACCTTTAGACTTATTATAAGGGTATTTTCACACTTGAGCTAATTTGAGTTTGGCTCCAAGAATCGAGCACATCTGGTGAAGTGTGAAAGCAGATGTTAAATCTGAGCACGGTCCAGGAAAATGGACAATTCAGCAAAAAACACTTAATATCCAACGATAGCTCTTGTGAAAAACAAGAAAGCCTAACATGCGAGTCAACATGACTACGATTTCTACAAAGTGGTTCTCTTGCTCTGTCGTACACTGGCTCCGTTCCTTAAGAAGAGTTTACCGCAACACAAGTGCTTCCCTCAGGGATCTATGAGGACGGGCGGTATATCTATAATGCATGTTGTTGATGAGTGGAGAAGTGGGAGAGGTAGTGATAAAGTTAAGGTCATGTGTATGTATCAGAGCTCATATGCTCTTTCTGTCTCTCTCCTCCCTTAGACTCAGTCTACTCCGGACCTTGACTGAGCGGGCCATCTTTCCCTAGCAGCTGTCAACACAGAAGATATGGGACAGCACAGGCGGAGGGAACTGTGGTATGTCGCTGAGAATTTGACGACAGGGTTGAATGTGCACCAATAACAACTCCCTCCCTTCTGTCTCATCTTTCGACACTGCCTCTCTTACTTTTCATTTATGATCGACTCTGTCTTTCCTTCCTTTCTTGTTCTCTCTGCTACTTCTGTCCAATCTGCACATGATGGAAAAGGAAATCCCCCTCATTTGCGTTTCCATTTTCTTAGTTTATCCCTACAAATGTTGAATGGTTAATTTACTTAACGCTTGAACAAAGAAAATAATATTTCAGCTTTTTGAGCATTAATTTAATCAATACAATTGTTTTTAAAGCTGCAATGAGTAGTCGATAGACAGAACATTTATCTACAACTATTTATGGATTTATTTATTCTGGATTTAGTCATTGTCAAGCAAAATGGCAAATAATTGATGGTTTTACAATTTGCTGCTTTTCCTTACCTTACATGACAGTACATTTAATATCTTTGTGTTTTAGACTTTTGATTGGACAAAACAAGACATTTGAAGACGCTGTTTTGGACTCTGATCTTAATTGACTAATCAAAAAAATGGGTGTATAAAATACAAAAATGATAATAATAATTGCAAACACATGTATATATATTGGATATTATGTAGTTGTACCTTATGACTATTGCAATAAAAATATTAATATACAAAAAGAAAATGATTGTTAGTTGCAACACTAATAATTTTCCTACCTTATGTTAGCAGTGGACTGTCAGATAATTATGAACAGAATCAGTAAGAACAACATGATCAATGTGATGAGGTACCTATATTTTGGGGGTTAGGGTTATTCCCACTAGATTATTCTATTTCTTCTCAATTAAATTTTCCAAAACAGTATAGTATACCATATAAAATGATATATACACTTCGCTAGAACAATTTATCCAAATCACCCACTTAACACAGTTTAGATTCACCTCTGATGGTACTTCGTCCTAACATACCCTCCTCTTACACCCTGTCCTATTTTCACACTGTAACTTGGTGCTCTCTGCAGCGGAGACATATTATGTAATAAGTGTGGCTTGTCTATCACACTCCCACGTTTCATAAGTGACCAGGTTCCTGTGTTTCCTCGCAGTGGAATAAAACTGATGGATGGCTCAATTAGTTGACAGCCGAGAGTAACGAGTCCACTTCACAGCTATTTTCCTGGAGTGCTTTGTCTCTGTCCCAGCTGACTCTACAGGATTCCTTTCAAGTGCGCATGTGTTCTTTGTGGTGTGTTTCTGCTGTAAAGTGTGAACGCAGGACAAAAGAGGGGAATCTTTGCATTCGTTGTCCCCTGCATCAGCAATCAGAGCAGAAACCTAGCTGGCAGCTCAGCCAAGCCAAACACTTCCTGCACATCCTGCTTGCCTCACAAGCACTTCCTGCAAGCGCACACACACACACACACTTTTGAAAACAAACACACACTTCTTAATAAAGGGCTAACAACAGCTCTGCATCGAGCTGTATTAGTTCAGTGTTTAATCCTCTGACTGATACCCCTCAAGCTTTTATCCCTCGGATTACTTTTTTTCCCACTAAAATGTGCCCACACACATTATTCCTAAATAGTTAAATAAATAAATAAATAAATAAATAAAAAGCTCTCCCTGAGCTAGCAATTCCCGTAACCCTTCGCCAATTGGGTTTCAATTCAGGCAGATAAAGAGAGCTGTGGTATTAGGGTTGCCAATCTGCCATTGTAGGTCTCAGCAGGGGGGAGCTCAGCTGACAAGAGTCCCCAAAAGGCCCCATCTCCAGGGGGATGACAGAGACGGCCTGGGAGGTAGATCTTGCAGTTTACATCTCTCTCTGTCCCTCTATTTTATTTTTTTGGAGAAGAGGAAAAACCAGAGCAGAAAATGAACTGAAAAATCTCCCAACAGCCTCTCTGATGTTCTTTTTCCAGATGATCATAAAGCAAACTGTGTGGCTATGTTGTCATATTGAATGGTCTTATTTGTGAAAACCCCCAGAACATATAGATATATCACGACAAAATGTGTGTGTGTGTGTTTATTCTTGTTGGAGTTGGGTTGCCAGTGTAGGATTACAGCAGGATGAAAAGGACTCTGTCCTAATCCTCCCCAGAGAGGCGAGGATAGGAGAGAGGAGGAGGGGAGGAGGAGGGGAGGAGAGAGGAGGGGGAGAGGAGAGGGGAGGGGAGAGGAGGAGGGGAGAGGAGAGGAGGAGGAGGAGAGGAGAGGGCAGGAGGGGAAGAGGAGAGGAGAGGAGGAGGAGGGAGAGGAGAGGAGAGGAGAGGAGGAGAGGAGGAGGAGAGGAGAGGAGGAGGGGAGAAGGAGAGGAGGGGAGAGGAGGGGAGGAGGTGGGGAGGAGGAGAGGAGGGGAGGGGAGAGGAGAGGGGAGGGGAGGAGGAGAGGAGGGGAGAGGAGGGGAGGGGAGAGGAGAGGAGGAGGGGAGGGGAGGAGAGGGCAGGAGGGGAAGAGGAGAGGAGAGGGGAGGAGGAGGGGAGAGGAGAGGAGAGGAGGAGGGGAGGAGGAGAGGAGGGGAGAGGAGAGGAGGGGAGAAGGAGAGGAGGAGGAGGGGAGGAGGAGAGGAGAGGAGGGAGGAGGAGAGGAGAGGAGAGGAGGAGGGAGGAGAGGGAGGAGGAGGGGAGGGAGAGGAGGGAGGGAGGGGAGAGGAGAGGAGATGAAAGGAGAGGAGAGGAGGAGGGGAGGAGGAGGAGAGGAGGGGAGAGGAGGGGAGAGGAGGAGAGGAAACAAGGAAAAGACAGGAAAAAGAAAGGAAAAGAACCCAAGACAGGACAAAGGAGGGACAAGAGTTTTGTTGTCCATACATTATAACTGTCACATTGACACTCCTGCTGTATTTCTTCATATACCCCTTTGTTCCCAACCTGTTGAACTGAAAAGTGAAACAAGTTTTACCAGCAGTCTTGAGAAAACACGCCAAGCTCTGGCGAACGTTTGCACGGTTTGTGAAAAAAAGCATAAAATAAACACGCCCGCAAGATTAGATAAGCGTGTGTAAAAAAGCCAACCAGTGAGGGCAGGAGAGGAGAGGAGAGGGTAATAAAAATGATTGAAGCATCCAAGAAACAAGTCATCCACAAAAAGGTTGATTCATGTTTAGATAGGGGTTTAAAGTGCTTCTGTGCATCTGCCTGTCAATTGGCCTGGATCGCTGGGCACACAAAGGCACGACTGACAGCTACAAATAAGCAAATTAGGGCCCATCTTCCAGGCAGGAGCAGACAGAGCTCTCCACTTATCACTTCTGTAGTCCATACAACAATCTCCTATTTCTAAACAATGCTACCCTCCGTGACTCTCGCCTTTCTCGCCCTTTTGTTCTGCTGTTGGGTGTGATTACACAGAGGAAAATTTGCCAATTTGTGTTCTGGCTGTTCCTAACACGAGCATTTAGAATATGATAAATGGATGATTGAGATGAGGATGCATGATGAGATGAAAGGGGACAGTGCTCAACAGAAAAATGACAGCGTTCATCCAAACACTTGAAACAACCTTTGTTTACGCCTTTCTGACGGGCGATTGTGATAAATTGTAGAAAAATGACAGCATCTGCCATTTGTTCAGCAGCAGAAGGTGGAAAACCTATAACAGAAAGCTGGGTTTGAATGCAAGTTTGATCTCGGAAGTGCAATTTGAGAGGCTGAAATCCACTTCAAGCTTACTTTGAAAGCACTTTTTTGACAGCGCCAAAAGACTCTTGAGAATGGTTAGGCATACCAGAGTCTACAGTTCACGTGCAGTTACTTTGTAACCGCCAACCGTCTTTTACCCATGAAGTTGACTATCCCCTAACTTTGACAGGTATTTTAATTGCCTAAACTTAACCATACCTAAACTACAAAAAGGTGGCAGATCAGAAAGCGCTCCTGTGAATAATCTTTAGAACAGTCATACGAGTCATTTTGGGAAGCCCATACAAACAATCTATATTGCCATTTAGGTATAATGTCCTGTTGAATGAAAAGCTATTGGAGTGGAAGAGGAGGATGTTCTGTAGTCTCTATAGTTACACTGCGTCACTGATACTCTTTGACTAATTGTTGGCTGGGAGAGCACATCCTGAAGGAACACAGCAGAGGGTGCATTATGTGTCAGCTAAACAGACCCTGTGGAGAAAGGTGACTGAGTGGGCCTCTGTAACAGAAACGTATCCCTTCGATATTCTTTTTTTCCTGTCCTGTCATTTACAACCTCTCTCTGATGGTGTGAGTTGAGTGAGACACAAGGCTCGACTGAGTTCTAGTTTCTTCCATAGTAGTGGTTCCCAATTTGGGGTCGAGAATCCCACAATTAGCCTTAAAAGATGGGGGGTCGTGCAATGATTAATGTGACAGAAGAAAGATATGTACTTCTGCTTCACAAAATCATGTTTATTTTGGCCTTCTAAAGTCATTTTAAACCATATTTTGTATTCCTTAGCTGACAACTCTAATTAAGCTTTCCCCCTTTTCTTGATGTTATTACAAACTTAATCTAGTTTTTTTTATCGGTTTATATAATGGCTATCTGATATGTAGCCCATGCTTTCTAAGGCACATAAGCCTACATGTAGGGCACTTGGATACAAATGTGTTATGTTTTTGAAAGCACTTCATAAATCTACTGGATCAAATGACTTCTTCAAGACTGAATTGAATCTAGCAGGGAAAATCCCCCTGTTGAAATGTCGAAAGCTCATCACATGCAATCCGTGATGAGGGGTTACAACACAAAAAGATTAGAAACCATTGCCTTAACACAGCTTTTATAAAGACTACAAATGACTCAGCTGGCCGCAGAGCTTAAACCAATGCTTGCATTCCCTAACTAGCCCATGAGCTCGTGTTGCCTCTGCCGACAGCAAAGGATGATGCATTATGGATGGAAAGTGCACCCCCCCACGATAGTCTGAACCATCCTGTGAGCAGATGAAACCTCTAAGTCGGTCTTTTTCTTTCTTTTGTTTGCTCATAAGTAGCTCCTGTAGCTTCATACTGTCAATTACTTGTTCACCTTACTTCTGGACAGTGATCTGTTGAGTCTTCCTTTTATAAAAGCACATTTACAGTCATAAGCATGTGCCTAAGCACAAGCAGACAGATGCTCATTTTTCACTGCGCAGCTAACTCTTCTCCTCTATTATTCATCTAGTGGTGCCACGGGGGAGATTTAGTGGAACACGAGGACGTGGGATGCAGCAAAAACAGAACTGGAGAGCTCATAAATCTCAGTAAATCACATAATTTACGTCCAAGTTGCCATTTTTCCTTTAAATCTCTTCAATCACGATAATTGAAATTGACTGTCAATAGTCCCATCATAAAGCTTTGGGTAGTCCGCACTCCCAAAAGGATGCATAGAGCAGTGCCAGGTTAATACTCCTATAGCTTCCATCAAAACCCGCATTCTCCTGAGACGTTTTTAGAGCTTTCACTACAACACAAACACACACAAACAAACAAAGAAATGACTGGCTACATGCAGATCCCTGAGCACACAATGGGTTTTCTATACCACCCTGCTGGCAGTGGGTCAGCCGTGGGATGATGCCATAGTAGAGCAGCCAGGAAAGAAACGATCATTTCATGGATTGACTTTGGCGTAAATTAAGCAGTTTTCATGAGTCACTTGCACTTGCACCTGCACCGCAGCGAGTAAGCAAACTGTGGTTCTTTACAGAGAGAAAACTGGATGAAGCTGCCGCCTGTCAACAATAAGGCAGCCCCCATTCTTTTCTTTTTTTTCCATCTGTTGATTGGAGGCGACAACAGATTTTTTTTATTATTCACAGGGACGTTTTAGGAAAGGCAGGTGAGTCAGTTTTTGAAGCGCACTGAGCGCCAGAGCACAGTCAGGATGAAACGCTAGTCATTAGCATTTCTCAGGATGTGTTCAGAGGAAGAAGAGAGAAGAGGGTGAAAAACATTCAACCAAAGAACCCAAGAGATTCAGTCGGTTGCATAAAAACCCAGAGCCCAAAATAGCACAGCAGTCGGTATAACAGCTTAATTTTCACCGCTGATGTCTGTCTCACCATGACGACAGCAGGCTGATGTTTTACTCAATCCTCAATGAAGCTCTCTGTGTGCGCTTTTCTGTGTGTGTTTCAACAATTAGAGCATAACTCATCAGCCTTTTGTTTTCGGCATCACACTTTCTATCTGTGTTTTAATTAAATACCAATGTCAATAGGTTTTTGGTTTCAGATGTTTGTGTGCTCATTAATCAGGGAATGTCTCCCTACTGTTTTCCTCTGTATAAGCAGACTAATCTAGTCCCTTCAGTTCAGGTCCAAAGAGTAAATATCACAGTATGATGTGTTTACTCTATGAATAGGGGAGAGGTAGTGGGAGTGTGGGAGTGTGGAGTGTGAGTGTGAGTGAGAGTGAGTGTGTGTGTGTGAGTGTTTAGGGTAGATGAGAGTTGGTTAAGGGGGAAGGCTAATAACTGGCTGGTGACATGTGAACAATGTGATGTAAGGACTGGCTAAGGTTACTTTTGCACTGCACTTATTTTTTTGCTTGACATATGACTTTAAAGAAAAATGTATCGTCAGAAACTTCTTGTAGTTTGGGAACTACTAAATGGATATACCATTACAATTTAATTAACATTAGAGGCAGTCGACATCGCCAAGGTTTTTAGACACAAATGTCTTAATGTCCTTAGTTGTGAACTACATCTAGTACTAATAATGAAGGCCTCTTCCAGTATCACTTGGTTTCACTTCAGTGGGTGGGGATGATGACATAAATGGATCGATTTTTGTCTGTTGAACAGACAAGACGGTCTGGTGGTATTCCTAGTATTAGTCAGACTTACTGCGCTGACCGCTGGACAGAGTTGTTGTGGGTTGAATGATGGACAGTTGTGATGTCTCACTGCTGGTGCGGATTATAATCAGTGGTAACTTGGTGATGGTTCTTTCTTTTCATACCTTATTTCGTCAGAACATCTCACATGTTACTACATAATAGCAAAATGGAAAGTGCAGTTTTTAAGATAAGTATGCAAACCTGGGACTAAATCAGAAGACATTTTGATGCAAAACAAAGCACCAAACATCCAAGGACAAATTAATAGTTGCAGAAAGCAGCATTTGATGCTTGACGACAACAGGGTTTTGTTCTTAGTTGTTTGTTCCCCCGTTGTCTTTGTGCTTTTTATTATCCCTGCATAATCAAAGAAACACTACAGGAGAAAAACATACATTAGATTTACAAGGTCCCCCCCCCCCCCACACACTCTTATTACTGAGAATCCTACATCCTCATTACAGTAGATGAGGCTTGAGGAAGGTGCAAAAAGGAATGTAGTGAGGAGGGCGTTTGCTTTAACAGCGACTCCTGTGAAGGCGAGACATGATCAGACAGAGCAGCTGCAACTATAGCTGCACCTTTGTGACAGCTCCAACCAGAAGTATCCAACTGTCTGATAAGGCCCCTATCTGCTGGCATCCACAAACCAGCATAAAAGATAGAGCAAAAATAAAAAAGCCTTAATGTGGGATAAGTGGCAGAAAAGACCAAAAACAGGCCACCCATAATTTCACAGTAGGTGGGCCGCCAACAACCATCATTTGATGCAATGTTGATATAACCCGATTCTTTTTGCCTGCTGTAACAACTGCCCTCATTAAAGACTTAATTATTTCCCTCCCACCTCCCTTTTACTCTTTTCTGTCTGTCGCGGGCTCGCTTTATTTCCCTCCCATTTCAATTCATTGGCCTGATAGCATGTGGTTGAAAGTGCCAGTTCCTGGGGCATGTCGGTGCCATCCGTGACTCTTAAGTGTCTGAAGAGGCCACGGAGCCACGGCCGGCTGTGGCTGGGTGCCAGCTAAGCCGCAGATTACTGGCGCTATTGCTTTCTGTGCCCCGACTGCCAACTGCTCTGATCTGCTGATATGGCCTAATTGTTCTCTTTAGCTCAGAGGTGATATACCATCTCTCCCTCGGAGCTCGCAGCCAGCTTGCGAACAGAGCTGCACTGGACTGGGCTAAGCAAATGCTGCTGAGAGTAGCAAGCCTGGAAATACTTTATTATGAAGAATATGACATACTGCTCGTCATGCTATACACACGACTGAGCTAAAGGCATGTGCATAGAAGGCAGTGTGGTTAAGAGACTGCGGGTAAAAGAAAAAAAAGTGTATATTTTGCAGTGTATGCTATCGATTTTCTTTATCATGTTATCATTTTAGAAAACGAGTGCTATCGTTCTCCTCAGAGCTCGGAAAGAAATATAATGAAAAAAATAATAATGTATTTAACCATGTTTTGGCAAAACGATGAGGGTCTGCAACAGCCAACTTTAAAGCATGCAGACGGTGCTTTGTGCTGAAAAGGTACATTTCCGATGAACTATCTACCTACCATTAAGTCAAACTAAGGTTGACAAAATGCTATCAAACCCAAACCCTAACCCTAAATGGCCTGAGAGCAGAGTGGTGGTCTCCCCTAAGAGTATCTCTAAGTCGACTTTATTTGCACTATAAATATGCACAACTCCATGCTTGCATCTATTGCTACGTCTGACATCGTCCAGAGAGCAACAAGGGGAGAGACAGACACAAAGAGAGAAAAAGATTACTGAACAGGAGATGTAATACACAGACGAAGAACAGTCAGCATGGTGAATGCATCCCGCTGGCTGTCCTTTACTCGGCAGCTTACACCAGGAGCAGCAACGGACAATGGCAGTTGATCAAAGACATGGCATGGAGCGATAATTACCACTGCAGCCTGCAGAGCTTCCTTCAGGGAGGAAGATTACATTTGCAACTGATGCTCTTCGAGGACTCGTTACCTTTTCAGCAACATGGCAGCTTAGCAAGAAGCAAGGGGACACTAAGTTAATAAACTTCAAGATAGAGAACAACAGGCTTTTTGAATTACCCTAACCAGATGAAGTAAAGATTGATTTTTGATGTCCGCAGACTGACGATTATGTGTGAGCTTCAACATTGCTTGTCCTCTTATCCTTGTGGAACCCCTTCCATTAAGTAAATGAAATGGCTTTTCTCACTATCATAGATAAGCTTTAGAAAAAAATATCTGATATTTGGGTTGTTAAGGCCCTCTGAGCTGTCATATCTGAGACTGTTGTATGAATCCCAGTAACCGGGGAAATGCAAGGCAGCCAGGAAGCCATGATTCGTCGCGCTTCCTCTTTTGTTGCACCCAGAGATGAAAATCACAATACAAGCCCTTATCGGGCTCGCTCACTGACAAAACACACTTGAAGGCACATGGCCAGAGCATATACATACACACACACACACAAACACAGAGAGATAATAACCTGACTGCAAAACACAAGATTAAGTGTAATTTAAAAACAGCAGCAGTTATGAAGACTCTGATAAGGGCGTCACATTTTTAGACAATTATGTTATCGGACGTTTGACAACATTAAATACGGCATGATGATGCATTACCTCAAGTTTCTGCAAGATTTCCTTTCTCTACTGAAAAGAAAGGAATCAAATGCTTTTTTCACTTTAGGGTAAGTCGCATTTAAAAACACTAAGCAAAAGAAAATGTAATCTGCTAGCACAAAAATTCTTTATCTGACACAGGCAAAAAAAAAGTTCAAAAGCCTTTAAAATCGATCGCTATTTCATAATGAAATTCCAAAAATATACTTGTACTTGTACAGAAAATAAAAATGGAGCCGAGTTAACAACCCACCCGTAACGGCAAAAACAGCCTTCTTCTCTAAATGTACGCATATCACATGCACATTTCAATAAATTGTTTGAATCCTTTATGAATAAACTGATAACAACCAACCAATCAGCTCCCAGTCCAGACAAAATCCAGAATCTTTCACTGGTCATACTGTCATTAATTAGGACAAACATTATGAGTGAGCCATCATACTGTAAGTAAGGAAAACAAGGTCATATTGTCCAGGCCCAGGTTCTAGTTGTGCAACCCGGTATAGGAGCATCTCAGGAGGTCAGACCAGAGACTCGTGCTACTGCTTGCTTGTTTCTTTTTCCCAAAGAAGAAAGAAAGAACGTGGGAAGTTTGTTGGTGAGGCCTGAGGTTGAGCCCAGCATATTAAAGTTCTTCACTTAACCAAAAAAGGTTCATTTAGGTTCTATTAAAATATAAACAATTACAATTACACTTGCATGTAAATGAAAAAATACAACCACTGATGTGGAGGAGTGGAAGATAAATTAATCTACAAGGTGCGACCGCTCGCTTCGTAGGCGTCTTGCTATGACTCAGTAGTTATAAAGCCATCAGTCTGTGGAGACTAATTATGCCAATTACTAAGGAGGAAAAACAAACTGTCCCTTCCCTCCGGTGACATCACAATGAGGAATTTGCCACTTGATGATGAAGTTCAGAGGAAGCAAGTGATGGACGATTTCCATTTGTATCGAGTAAGCACTGAAACGCATCAAAAGTGGAGTACTGTGTGTCTAGTGTGTATTTGATCATCACGAGCAACACCTGGAGTGAGCCCAAGGCAGATGCTGGTAAACACGGCGGCCCATGAGCAAACCCCCTGCTCCGGCTGAGTTTTGAGAGGCAGTATATCATGGCCCATAAAAACTGTTACATGTGATTTAGGATAACATATCTTTTTCAATTAGTGTAAGACAAAAAAGAAGCTGGTTCCCATTTAGGTTTTGGGACACAGAAATAAGCTTAGAGCCTTTTTTCAGCCAAATGTTTGAATTTATTGACAAGCCTTTGAGACCTTTTTCTTTTATTTTTACCCCCCCCCTGATTATTATTATTTTGTGATGTGCTGGTCTGTTTGTAATAAAATCCAAATGGAGAAAGTTCTAGTCCACCCCCATGTCTCTTTCTCCCTCTGGGTAAAATGGGGAGCATGAGAGAGTGATCAATAGATGGACACATAGAAAGAGAGATAGTGAGATTCATAGATAAATCAGAGAGATTCAAACGGGGAGCAGGAGGAAGAGAAAGTCTCAGAGAAAGCTGGAGACCCTGGGGGCCGGTTGGGAGGGGATGAGATGGGAAACTGTGCGTGTACGTGCTGCAGGAAGAGGCCTCGCAAGCTGGGGGGATCACACACGCCTCAATAAGGGGGGGGGGGGGGGGGTGTATGTCCTGGCGAGTGTGTGTATGTGTGTGTTCTGTTTGCGATTGCTACGGAGGAGTGTATTTTGGATCGGTTCATCCACTCACAGCAAACAAATGACACAAAATCCTGCGGGGCGGAGACGCAGGATCGGAAGGACACCGTGTCCAAGATAAATATACAAAATCATAAAATATATAGTTGCATTGACCGATGAGGCCCGACCTTACCAACCCCGCCCCCTCATACGCCCATTCTGCTCCTCCCTTGCACACAGACAGTCCGTCCAGTACACACAGAATCAATTACCTTTTGGCCCATTATCAACTAATTAAGTCACATGGACAAATCAAACAGCTTATGTCAACAGCGTAACCTTATTCCACTAAATGCAGTTTTAAATGCATATTTCATTCAGCATAGAACATTTAAAATGAGCTCCTTACTAACACACTGCAAGGAAATCTTTATCTTAAGCAAGTTACAGTCCGTTATTGAGTCCTAACAGTCCCGTTTTCTTTAATCAAGTGGAAAAATGTGTAAACATGCGTCTTAAAATCCCAGTGAATAAAGCTTATTATAGGGCTGTGACTGACGATTAGTTTTACAATTCCGATTAATTACTTGTTGAGTCTATAAAATCTCAGTAAATAGAAAAATGCCATCACAAGTTCCCAGAGCCCAAGTTGATATAATCCATTAGGTTGTTTTTTGGTCCAAAACACAAAGATATTCAATACAAAAATGTAAAACTAAAGAAAAGTAGCAAAAGAAGTAACTTCCTGTAAACAGAAAATAAAAGGCTTGTCCTCGACTAAAGAAATTCTAAGTCAATCTAAATCTAAATCAATCGATTAGTTGATTCAATCGACAGATCTGTAAAACTCAGTTTCTCTAGAAACAATAATGCAAAAGCTCCACTTTAGATGTGTTCATTTGTTTCTTCAAAAGAAGTCATTCAGCATGAGAAAATAACTAGTTAGTTAAAGAAGTCAAGTAACTGACTAAGAGGGGGCAGCCCAGGAAAATATTTGCAATTTTTGCTTACTAAAAGTCAAATGATTATCTGATTACCATGAATATTCTGTCACTCGACTACACGAATAATCGTCTCCTTGTTTCAGCACCGTCTCCATTACAAATCAACTTGTTTCAAGGATTATCTAGAAGAGAGAGTCAGAAACAAATGACAGCACTAGAATAGAGAATAAATAACATCTAATTCCAGAAAATTCTGGAAACATCGATTTGTACTTACTTTGTACACACTAAGATTGACAGAAAATACTTTTGCACCAGATGCAAGTAACAAAGATCTGCACCGCAAACATCTCAGAGAGGAATGATCACAACCGATTTGAATTGTCTGAGATGATTTTCAGGCTGGAGTTAGATGAAACAGGAACATGACTCTGGTGAATTAGCAGCAGGGGGCTGTAGGCATGTTTTGAAAAAATCCAAGCACAAAGTTGGTCAACTGAAGCATTGTGAGCTCTCATGTTCATTTCTCCTATCCTCCCTCTCCTCTGTCCCCGTTTCCTTCAATTTCTCTCCACGTCTTTGCTTCTGCCTTCTCTGCTCATCAGAGGGACTCCCCAGAGGTGGAGGATAATCCCAGTTCGGAGCAGCAAGTCTTTCATGTCCTGGGAAGACACGCTGGCGAGAGTGCTGCCAGCTCTCTTTCTTCTCCGCAGATACCTGCATCAACTTACCGGGCCTTGCTGTCTCTCACTTTTCTGTATTATTAACCTTCCCCTCTCTTTTACTTGCTGTGCTCGTGTTTTCACCCATGTTTATGTTACCAGCAATAATTTTCTAAATCAATCCTGACCTGACCCGCGTCCCGATTTCTAGCCCTAAATCAAATTCATACGATTCATGATTAGCAAGGTGATACCATTGCTCATTCGCACTCATTAGATGCTTATATGCAAAACTTCTTTCACTACTTTTGTTTGTGTATAATCATGTTATTATCTAATAAATGATCTTCTAATAAACTGGATGTTACATCACATAAACAAACCCACCATTAGAGAGTCATGGATTCCAGAATACTTACTTTTAGAGAATATGGATATATTAAGTTATCATATAAAACATTGCATAAAATCATGAGATTCCAGATACACTGTATTATTCTTAAAGTTAAAAGTTAAATGATTGCTTAAATTTCTATTCTAACACGCTATTTGGCAAAGTTCTGTATTTCAGCATTTGTAATAAGCTCATATGTTAGCTTGCTGCCAATGCAAAGAAACCGGTTTCAAGAGATTTCTGGATGCAACTGACATCATTATAACATCGACAGTTCCTGTTATGTTTCCAACAAGAAAACACTATTAAAAGACCACATATCTTATATGATATTAGGGAACATATACAGTATATGGGAGAAATAGTGAAACATATGTAATTATGTCCACGATTTCGAGCTGAACAGACAAACACAGGCAAAGCTTTGACACTTTTAGAAAAGGCAACAAAATGAGTAATTTTTCCAGCGTCACCACTGAACAATGATCCCTCAGTCCTATCTAAAGGTTGCTTTACTGCAAGATACTTTCTTCCAATGATGCAATGACGTAATGCACATTTGCTATGACATTTATGCTGGGAAAGTCATTTTCTGGACGGTCCGTTCCCAGCGATAAAATCCATATTTCTTTTTGCCTGTGCCTCTCATGGTCTGGATGCCCTAGAATTGCGTGTTGGGATTGGCTTCACGACAGAGGCCAAATAAAGTGGGTGTTATGATTGGCATGGACAGCTATGCTTGAGAGAAACAGGTGTTGTTCATTGGCTCACACCGATGTGCCCATAGCTGCAGAGGCTTGCGATTGGTGGAGGGAAGACACCACCGTTCTGGGGAGGAAGCTGCCGATGCCGGGCATGCTTGTGGGCACGGGATGGCCAAGGCTGAGCTGAGGGAGGGTGAAGGGGGGGAGAAGGGCGCCGTGGAGAACAGACCACCTGGATCACGGGCCTCGAAGGCTGGCCTGACAGAGTCAATCTGAACAACAGTGAACAGAAGACAGCCAGTCTGCTGACTTCCCCTCTCTTGCATTTTCACTGGCAGCTTTCCAACAAACACACGGCGTCCAGCAAAACTTTCGAAAGGAGCCTCAGCTCGGGTTTTTCCACCAAGTTAAGGGGGATTTCTTTTTACTCTGCCTAGGGAAAAAATAAAGTAGATCAAAAGGCTAAGAACTACCAAAAAAAGTCAAGACTCATAATTAAGTCAAAGGCTAAGTATAAGGATGCATTCAAGAACAACTCTTGAAGAAAACAGGGTTGCAATTTTGAAGTTTGAAGCCATTAGTAGTTATGTGGCTTATTCTTGAAACAATTGAAAAATAATTGGTTTTGACCTTTGTAAGTCTTTAACACGGCAAAGACCAAGGACCAAAGAGTCCAGAAGACTTTGTTCAAGGGCCTTCTAGAAATGAAGAAAAAGGTATCTTGAAAGAGAAAGTAGCAGTTTGCTGCATCACAGTGAAACAAAAACAACAAAAACAAAAACGTGCAGGACAACACAGAGTTTGTGTTTCTAAAAGCGCATAAAGAGGCGTGAAGGAGTTTGAAACAGTTCATGGTACACGTGGGCTGTCACACATTAATCAACCCGTAGCTTCTGTCAACCCCCCGGCCTCCCAACTGAGCCTTTTACATTACGGAACGAGACTGACCTGGACTGACCCACACACTCGGCCTCAGTCAAGGCAAGGGCATCAGATGCATCAGATGCATGCAAAAGGAGTTACTTCTACACTTAAGTCTATTTTTTCCTTTCTCCTCTAATCTTCACCCCTATTTTGTTTCGACATAACTTATTTTTCCTGCCCCGGTGACCCTGCATCCTTCTCTATGAGCTCATTCTGCCATGACTAACAGGGGTCCTCAGGGTAAAGAGGGTGTGGGATTCCTCCACTTTTCCTTATTGCCTTCAAGGGTACTGCGTGGGGGTGGGGGAACAAGAGAAAACATCCAAACATCAACAGAGTAGAAAGGCTCAGCCAAGTCGGCAAACTAATGGGAGGAGGCCACTGACAGATAGCTCGCACACAAGCTCCTCATTACCACACACATGCTGAAGTGTTTTATTTGGACTCGACCCCATGCGATAGGCCGAGGCTCGGATTCCTGGCTGCCTATCCCTCTACAGCTTAGAAGAACCCTCGCCATGGGGAGTGTCGGCACAGGACGGTGAGGAGGACAGGACTCCCGCGGTCACACGTTGCCTCTGGAGATAAGTCATGGATCTTTCGCAAACACACTGATATCCCTACCACAGAGACATGATTAACATGCCAATTAGACCAGGAAGCAGAGGGCTTCAAGGCCTCCCTTTTTTCCCTCCTAAGCCATAAATAGAACACACCATGCAGATACAACGCCATGCACGAAGACACATTGTGCACAGGCATGAATGCATAAACATACAGATACCATGAAATGATCAAGTGATTCTTTATTCCAATACACACTTCCAACCACCCACGCACATCATACATATTTAGATAAACATGCCACTCATTTGCTCCCGATATACATATATATATATATATATATATATATATATATATATATATATATGTATAGATGTATGTATGATGTGCGTGGGTGGTTGGAAGTGTGTATTGGAATAAAGAATCACTTGATCATTTCATGGTATCTGTATGTTTTTATATATATATATATATATATATATATATATATATATATATATATATTTCAATATTAGTATATTAATTAAGTAATATTAGTATATTAATTAATTAATTAAGTAATATTAGTATATTATAGTAGTATATGATATATATTATTATATAATAATAGTATATTTGTCAATTTACAAACTATTTGAAACTATTTGTAAATTTACTTCTAATAATCAGTTTAGTGTTTTATTAATCATATTTAATTATTAATTATTAAGTCAGAAAAAGTCAAAAGATTTTAAGCCCCTTGCTTGTTTTTGTCAGACCAAAAGTACAAAACCCAAAGATATTTCTTTTTGGCGACAGAGAAAATACCAAATTCTCACATTTCAGAAGCTGGACCCAGTGAATGTTAGGCAGTTTAAATAATTAATCCATTATCAAAACCAAGTTTCAAACAATTATAACTGAATACGTTTAGATGATTTAATGTTATTCAACCAATAAAAACAAAAGAAATTGAAGTTCTGGGAAATTGCTATGGGCATGTGTTCTTATTTTCTGACATTTTACAGAATAACCTATTTGAATACAAATGTAAATATCCAATAGACTAAACAACAATTGTAGTTGCGGCTCCACTATGGAATATGGTACAGAGTGACATGCTGCAGCGTCATCTGAGGGACAGACACTGAGATGAACCAATCTGAGCTCTGAAAGAAGCGGCTCGGCCTGACGCTGACTGATAGCTGGCTGTGGCTCCTGAGGGGCATCGGGAGTTTAATCACCCATAACCGCAATTACAGACATACACGTCAGACTCATAAAGCACTGAAACAAGATGAGCGCCTCCCTCCTCTCCTCCCCTCGGCGCACATCAGCCAAATTCCACTAAAGCTCAAGGAGGAGCGAGGGAGCTGAAGGCATAAGCTCAGAGAGAGAGAGAGAGAGAGAGAGAGAGAGAGAGAGAGAGAGAGAGAGAGAGAGAGAGAGAGAGAGAGAGAGAGAGAGAGAAATCCCTACCAAGTGCACTGCATTAGAGGGAGAACTGCGGCGCATTAATTAGTGCTTTTAATACACTTATGAGCCATAAAACAAGTCGTTATGCACTCACTGTGTAGTAGCGTTGCCTTGTTGTCAAAGAGGTGTGCCGTGCTTCCACTGAAGATATTTAGAGATCTCTAAGAGCCTTGAAATACAAGATTCAAAAGACTGAACTTCTGCATCAGTGATTGCACAAAAAGAAAACATTAACATATCAAATACACAAACCCACATACACACAGTCATACCTTAAGCGTATGCGAGGACGTGCATGCGAGCCCACACTCTTAATGACCACATAAAAGCTCATAGTACACCGTAAGACAGGCCTTAGGATGGATTAAGATGCAAGCCTTTATCAGTGGGTTCCCACAATCCCCTGTAGAGTATCTCAGCTCTCTGTCTTTCTTTTTTCTCTCCACTCTTTCCACTTTCCATTTTCCCTATACCTCAGGGATAGTGCTGGGGGAAGAAAAAAAAGTAAAGAGGAGGGCGAGAATGATGGAGGATGGTAGGAAAGAAGGGAAATATAGTTGAACAAGTATGCTAACGGACAGGCAACAAGCAGGAGGTCAACTCCTTTCACAACTCTGCTGCTTGACAGCGAAGCAACAAAAAGGGTCCGAAGTCATCCTTGTGGTCATAATAAGTCAAACACAAGAGTGCATTATGGAGGGTGAGATTAGGAAATGGGTGAATAGGCTAGGCTGCCAGGGGTCAAATGGTTGTCATGTTGAGGGTCGGCAGAATAGTGAAAGGAGGCATCACATGATGAAAGAGATTACCTCCTTTTCTACATTGGCCGTGCAGTGTTAGCAGCATGTTAGCAGCAGCTGCAGTCATCCATCAGTTTCTACACTGGATCTGCTGGGTGCTCCGAAACGTTTGCACAGCACCCGTGTTTCAATACAAAACCACATATGTGCTTAAGTGGGACATTTCAGGTTGCTTTTCTTGATTGTTTGGACTATAAAAAAGTTTTCCAAAGCAAAGTTCCAGTCCAAAATCCAAATTAACTTTATTTTACAATGACAAAAAAAATAAAAAAATTCACATTTGAGAAGCTGGAAACGAAATAAACATTCAGAGTATCCGAATCACAAAGCACAACCCTGCAGAAAACAGGAACCCCGGTACATGCATAACCAATCTACTACCAATAGAGGGCAAATTTACACCTTTCCTCTATGATGTCGAAGAGCATTTTAGAGACAAGCCTCAGAGACAACCTCTGAACTCCAGAGTTGACCGGGTCACAAGATCACCAGAGCAGTTGATTCATGAGATGGTGGCTGCACAACGCCGCCTCTGTCTCCCACATACGGCCCCTTCCATAAATAAGCCCTCCGCCAGGGGCGATGAAACTATATGGACGTGAACATCAGAGGAAAAACATCCCTTGTTCCCTCATCATCACCACTCACACAGACCTGAGTGTTTTTCTCCGCTATCGTCAGCGAAACCTTTCCCCCCACAAGATAGGCTGCGATTGACTCTTCAGCTGCACAATGATGCAGGATAAATAGGGTGAGCTGCCCTCCGTGTGTGAAAGGTCAACGTCTCATTTGGGCGCAGGCGAGCGCACACTGTGTAAACAAGACAAGCAGAAGGATCAATCACGTAGATCGTCTTTATTGGCTTAGTTGGCCGAGAAGTACATCCGCTGGAAACATGATTCAGGACTAAATCGCATGGAGAAAAAGAGGGAGAAGTGCAACTGACAGAAATGAGCTAAAAAGGCTGTTATTGTGAGAAAAACATTGCAGGGTAAACAGATAAATTAACACAAATGCAGGTGTTGCAATAGAACGTGATGCATGGTGACGGAAAAAACAGGAAGGAGTATCAAACACCCCGGACTTAAAATGTCGATGTTATGAAAGAAGATTTAAAAAACACCGTCTTTGAGCATTTAGTGTGAGTTTATTGACAAGTTTGTTGTCATGTATGTTTTCCAGGTTTGTACGTTCATGCTGACTAACTTCCCCTCATTTCTTCGCCATGCCTTCCCCTCTACTTCCCAGCAGCACACAAACAGGAAGGCAGGGCCCTTTCGTCTTCCTGGTTTGTTGCGCTAAGGGACTTGTAATATAGAACATGGAAGTAAACATGCAGAGGAACTACAAACTTGTCACACTGTCATATCCTGTACACAGGTACGGGTTTGATGCTGGATTACATAACACGGGTGTATATCTATTAAGTCTGCATGATGTAAGCAGCGGCAAACGTGAAACTAAAGAACATCTGTCAAACGCATTTCAAATGACTAAATTAGATAAATAATTGTGTTTAACTCATGCAAAAGTTATTTGGAATCACAAAGAAACTTACATTTCCAAAAGCCCAGGTGTAATTGAGACTCAATAAAAAAATAACAGGATCAACAACATAGTATAGATCCTGCAAGTATGAAATGAAAGACTTTTAGTAAGACGCAGGCACCACAATCATCCACATTAATCAATGAGACCAGACAGAAGTCTTCCACACGCTCCTCTTCTGAGTTGAAAGGAAAGAATCTGCTTGCATCACTCAGGGTGTAAGTGCAGTCTGCTGTAGTAGCGGATAAAATATCATGAAGGATTTACGAGTGTCAGCATATGCCTAGTCTGGTAAAGAAAAAACATGAGGGATGTTGTTTACAGTCACTTTCATGTAACCCTTTTCCTCCTCCTGAAGCCATTGCTCTACATTTATCGCATCTTTTTGAAGAATATTTTGCTACAACAGCCGCAACAACTGATTCTCTTGTGTTGAGTTGAAACAGCTCTCCAGTCCATGTTGGGACTTTCCCCGTTTATTCTGCTAAATCTGTTCTACCAGTAATCCGGACGCTGCTCTGCCTCCCCGCGTGATCTTGTATGCGAATTTTTCCTGGAATCCATCAATATTTGATATGGCGCTGTCTGTCAAAACTCCCTTGCTGTTTTGTTAATGTCATCGAGATTTGAAATCCATTGGACATTCTGTTCATTTCTTGGTGTGCTGGGATGTTTCAGGCACTGCTTTCATGTCACTCACTTCAGTTACAATTCATTGCAAAATAACTTTGAGGATAGGCAGTCATGTAGACGTTATATGGTCCTGCTTGTCCTGTTATGTTACTACTGCTGCTGCGGCCGTCCTGGCATCTGTCAAATTCTGTTTCTGGATGTTTGATGGCCAATGGGAGTATGTGTCAGATCTGACAGTCATGTTATTGTTCTGAGTAATGTCTGATAGGGTTTTGATGTAGCCGACTTTGTTCTTATGGGAACTAGGGGACCTCGGCCGAGCAGATAGACAGCACAAATCTAAACAGCCATCATGGGAGGCTGTACGAGTAGAATTTCATTTTCAGACTGGTAAATACACTTTTATATAATTTAACAGATTTTTGCTTTCATTTCAACAGCATGTCACAGGCAGATTGAGATGGAGTAGAGCGGGAGATTAAAGTGGGGACAGTATCCAGGTCCATCATCCTGTCAAACATTCTGTACATCACTCATTCATTCTGTATTTAATTATATATTTTTTGTCCATAAAGACCTTAAGAAGTATTATATTAAGTATTGTATATATTATAACTTGATAATACTTTGAGGCAATATCAGCACTCACTTTGATCTCCTCTTTGCCAATCATGGGGTGCATTTCATTATGCTAACGCATCTACTTGCTTCTCTCTCTCACTTCCTTGGGAGGATGTGAGAGAGAGAGTTGCGAGGAAAAGACACGAGGACGGAGGAGCCGAAGCTTCCAAATAAGAAATCCTTTGTTCCATAGTGTTAATCTTAAACAACGTTAGTTACTTATGACGTTACTTATGCACAGCTGTGTGTCCTACATACACCTGTGTTTCCTCGCTCTAAGCGAAAGCGGGATTGAGAAGACCTCCATGATGGCGGAGAGCAAACGATTTACGGGTCACGGAAGGAAAGAGGACGTGAGGGAACAAAAGTTAGCGCAATGAAAGAACTGAAAGAACTGAAAGATGTGACCACATATAAAATGTATGCAGCCAAAGAAGTTAGATTTTCCAGTCTTGCACTTGGAGTTTCTCGTTTTCTTTCTTTTTGCAGTTTCTACTTAAACTGAGACTTTTTGTAGACTGTATGTTAACATTTAACATTTTATAAATTGTAGATGTAAACCTTATTATGCACAAATATGAGGCCCAGTATATCTGACTATAAAATGTTGGCATTTGCGTTTGAGATACAAGATATCTTGTTTTTAACATAACCATCATAACCCACAGGTTGTTTAAGGTTTCATGAAAATGTATATCTCTGTTTTGAATTCTGCTGACATTAGGTAACTAGGTTCTGAGAGATAAAAGATTAATCAAACAGTTTCCCAGCCATTAAAGCAGGCCAAAGTCAACTTCTCGTCTCTCTTCTTCAGATTGTATCAACATCTTAAGTGAGAACTCATGCAGTCAGATAACAAAGAGTGATTAAGCGGTGTTATAAATACTGTTAGCACACTGCTCAGGCAATGTTACTTTTCAGGTTATGATCATTATGTAACCTGCAGTGCTGCTGTACTTGGGCATTCATTTTTGCACTCCCACATACTAAATGTGTTGGGTTCACAAATAATGATTATACGGACAAGTAGCGTTTGATAATTAAGCATTTGTTGATTACACATAACACCAAGGTATAATCAGTGATAATGGACTTGTTTGTTTTTCCATAAGCTCTAAATGCTCTCTTAACCCCTGTGACCTTTGGCAGACAGATGGAGGGTAGAAAAACACAGCAATCTCTTGTTGTATTAAGCATAATGACTGTCCTCTACGTTCAGCTCTTCAGCTCACATGTTAATCACGTCTCTAAGTAATGTATGTGCATCTGTACGCACATCAACAACTGATATGACTGTGTCTCTCTCTGTTTATACATGTGTATTCGACACTTGATACCGTCTGTGTGCTCGTCTTGTTTCAATTTGTGCGCCCTGCCACTGAGCAAAGTCTGAATAATGAAACTGGCGGCGTGTTGGTGTCGGGTGAGACGCCGCCGCCATAAAAGTGGCCCGGCTGTTGTGTAATCATCGGGCTCAAAGCACACGTGCCTTTGCCGGTGTATCACAATACATGGACCAGATGGCAGGGAGAGGTGTTTAATAAACACAAATACATGCTCATAATAAGCTTATGTTACAGGTAGCTGATGCTGCTCCTTTTACCTGTGACATAGACGTTGTATAAAATCACACCATGATGAACTTTTTGCATAGGAGGGTGGAAAACAAATCACCGCGCAGAAGCCAAAGAGTTTTGAGGGGGGGTGGTTGAACAATGCAGTAGCTCAGCTTTTCACAATCACTCACCTGGGTTGTCTAAAGACACTATCAAGCACAGCTGGCAGGACAGAGATACACAGCCTTTTAAATACAGTGCACACTTACTCAGATGCATTGATACATGCGCAATTGAGCAAAAAGACACAACCATCTACACAGACACACACAAACATAACCATACACAGATTGCTCCTGTAAAATGCAAACACAAAGACATGAGGCAGCTTTCTTTTCTGGCATCAAGCTCTTGTCCTGATGCCATGAGATGAGATCTTTACTTGAAGAGTTACGGACTAAATGTTCCAGGGCCTCTAGATGGTTTCATAATGTTTAGTGCAAAACTGTCATGTGAGGGAAGCCCGCATGGCAGGTGAGCAGGTTAGGACAAATACATGACTTACATAAAATGTCTGTGAAACATGTCTGTGAGCTCAAGGTGATTTTCTGTTCATCTTCATCAGTACTTGTTCATGCTTCCCCTGTGGTCACATCATACGTTTGTGAAGCAGGAACTCTCATCAGTATGACTCATAGAGGTCTGGTTAACTGAACCACACAGTCAAAAAATGTCTTATAAATAACAACCAGTTGTTGAGCCATTCAGTTTTGACTTTGAATTTGTTACCCCCGTCAACCTCTGCAATCTCCCTCCGTCTCCACCACCCTCTCTGGAGCTAACTCTCTCTTCCCCCCATCCTCATTTCAAAGGCAAGCCACAACTGCTGCACAAACCTGTTAGTCAATTAGCTCAATGTCAGTGACTGTAATGGACTTGTGGACATGATGCCCCTGTGGCGTTTGGTGGGCTTTTTCACACAGGCTCTACTCCACACAGTCCTATTGACTAAGCCGTCTGCATGGACAGACAACTAAAGGTCAACTTTCTGCAACAGTTACCCTGCCACCGCCTCAGGTCACCCTGCGCCCATGGAGGGTGGTCAAGAGCATGGCTGTGGTTGAATGATAATTCCAGTTAATTTATGTTGGTAATCATAACATTGTACTTTCCAAGTCACTTGTTCAGCAGTCAGATAATCAGATTTAACAGGTTAGCTAAAGTTACTTGAAAGAGAAAATGAAGGCAAATGCTAATGCTTTGCTAATGATCTCAGCAAATACAATCTGGTGAGTGCAATGTTATCCCAACTGCTAGAAATGACCAAATAAATGATATGATCCAAGTTGTAGCTCCTTCCCAAAGCAACAACTATGATCCTCACTTAGACTTTGAGGCTTCCTGTTTACCAACTGCTATCCTGTTTGTTTGGTAAAACAGGGGCTAAAGCTTTAGTGTCGCCACAGCGGCCGCAGTCTGCTCCTCCAGGGCCACCAGCTTGTCAGGCCTACACAGAGAACCGACAAGATATTTCCATTAGCCGCTGAATTACCATCACTCCCCCCTTCTCTTTCTCCTTGCACCTCAGGAAGCGGCTCTCTGAGGAGAAAGCACGTGGGAGTTGCAAACACTTCTCCCCCACTTCCACCTCTCACATCCCAGCATGTACCTGCCTGCATTAGCACACTCGGGCGGCCCTGTTGCTGTGCAGCAGAGACATGTGACATTGGTAGGTCAGGGCTCTGATATCGTGCATCCCCCCCCACCTCACTCGTGCATACATCTTCCACAGACCTCTTTGACCCTTCGTCCTCGACCCTGCACCCTCAATTCCTGGTTTGCCCTTTGCCAGAGCGCAAGGGCAGAGTGTTTCTGACCTTCCACTTCATGAAATCGGCTTCGGTGACATTCGGATCAAGCGCTCGGTTGCGCTGCCTCTCCCTCCCCCTCATCGCCAAGCCAGCTATAATGCCAAGCGTGTCAAATCACTTTAGCATCAAAATACGGACAGTCCCCCTCCCTCTCACTTGCTTACTCCTCACCCCTCTTCCCTTACTGTGTGTGTGTGTGTGTGTGTGTGTGTGTGTGTGTGTGTGTGTGTGTGTGCTTCTTCTCCTTTGGGGGAAGGGGGGGGACGCACAGTCTGTAGCTGCCATTGCCCTTCAAATTACCATCGACGAGTACAGAGGCAACTGACCACATTGAGAAGAGGAACAGCCCGCACCGTCACTGACAGCATCAAGCTCCCAGTCCTCTCTAAAAGGACACCTGAGCTCCCTTACCACCTACTTAACACACAGGCCAGTGAACAAACAAGAAGTGGACGGAGGTGGACACGTAGAAACTCTGCGGCAACATTATAGTGTAGAGGGAGCTAACATTATAAAGGAAAATAAGAAAGTTTAATGTCAATGACCCAATGTCCAGACTGCAAAGGTGACATTAGAGGTTACTAAGGCCAAGAAAAAAATGTTTCTGCATTCTTGTGCTGTTGTTTTTCATCGTTACTAAAGCAGCGTCGGATGTTGCAAGCACAGCATAACAACCAGGAAACGCACGAGAGAAAATAAGACATGATAAATAAATCACAGAAATTGGCTTCTTCCTTTGGTCTGGCCTTGTCCAAATATCTGACCGTGCTGCTGTTAGCTGATCCAGATGTTCAACGCAAACTTTTTGGACTCTCCATCACTCTAGTGAGAAGAGGAAAAACAAAAAAGAGGCACCATAACTGATGGCATTTCTCAAAATCATGTCTTCCTTTGCACTTTTTGTTCTTCATCATGTTCATCTATCACAACACATAAGGCAGTTTTGTAAATAATGTTTTATTTCTGTTTTATTGTCATGATTTATCCCTGCCTGTTTATTTTTTCTTTACATGAACACATTTCCCACTGTTTATTTGTACAGTGGAGCACAGTGTGTCATGAGCCAGTCTTTTGAAAATATGATACGCACATGCAATTCTTTCATATCCCAATCCTCCATTGTTTATCTACGATTTGAAGAGGCTGATGTCCGTCAACACTTAGTCAGCCTCACTGATATAAACATGGCACTCAGAATCAGGCTTAAGCAGACAGGAAAGCAGGAGCGACACTGCAGCTTCTGATGAGTCTATCAGCCGGCCCGTAGCGGGGATAGAATCAGGATTTAGATATCTGGGTTAAGACGTACATTTTAATTTATATTCATGCCATTCGTTAATTTGCCCATATATTTCAGTGGCATACCCAACGTGCTTCACTGTGATTAACATACTGTTCTGTGTTAGGCAACATGGGGCCTAAAGAATGAGAACTTGCTTATTCATGTTTAATTGAAGCTAATAAAATATGCAGGGTTTCTTTTTTTTTTTTTATTCCTTTCCAGATGCAAAGCCTCACAAAGTGTACCGTAAACCTCACTCATGGGGTCAGGATTAACTCCGGGGAGAACTGAAATCTGTGGCAGAAAGAAATTTCACCTTATTAAGAGAATACATTATTGACACGCTAAATTTATCTGAGGATACGACAGAAAATGAATTTAAAACAACTGTTTTCTGCTTGAAATAATACAAAGAGCCCTCTCTGATGAAAAAAAAAAAAGGAACAATGGATACATTTGTATTCCGCTCACAAATTCATTAAGCATTAAATTATGCTGTACTCCTGATAATTTAAATGTAAATGTTGTTTCCTTTGCGCTACCATGATTGTAATTTTAACTTATAATGATAGCCTTTGAGAATTTGAGGTGTTAAAAATTCAACTCCCAACCCTCAACTCTACAACCCTCAATTACACTGTGGAGACGACAGTGCCTGCGTGATAGCAGCTATACGACCACTTCCTGTCTGTCCCCCATGTCCCTGGCTGCCTGTTCTCACCTCGCTCTCCGCTGAGTTTGAGCAATAACAATGAGATAGCATTTCACTCTGATGGTGCTGCTGGGGGATTATAGGCTCAGAGAGTTATCAAAGGCTTAATTGTTCTGATTTTTAGTGACCCGCCGTAGATGGCTGCCACCACTCTGTGCCAGTAGAGACACCTCCATCTCTGCAGATGCATCACTGCTCTGGTGGCAGCTGGCCACCAGGGGCTGTGGCACTTGAGGGAATCCCAAAGGCAGATATGATGGACAGGTAGTATGGGTATTCAGTGAATCCCCATTAGATAAAAGGACTAGTGGCTCTACAAAGTAACACAGAAAGAACAGAACTATGAAGATACAGTAAAATTCCTATTATTAGACAAATCAAAAATTAGCTTCACTGTATCAGTTGACTACATTAAGTAGTAGAGGGACAGTCAACAGTTCTCTTTAGCTCTGCGGGGCATTTCGACATATTTCAGTTCATTGTTTTGGTTTTCCAGTCTCGCCAGGAGGTTATTTTCAGCAGAAAAGCTCTGGTGAGCCCACTGTATGCAACCTTCCCAGCACCAAAAGGCTGAGTCAAAGTTAGCGAGTAACTGGTGAACATAGTGGAGCATTTATAAGCTAAAGAGTCAGATGTTCCCCCTAAAAAGTAGAATATTGGACTTACTGTATGTCCGTCAGGTGGCCAGTTACACGACTCAGTGTAATGCTAATGTTGTTCCAGTTCTGGATGTGTAACCAAAAAACTGTTTGCCATATTGTCACTTGTTGCGCTGCCCAGAAGAAATATCAAATCAAATCAATCAATGCTGGCTTAATTTTTTTTAACTTTTATTATACTTAGGCTTTTGCATAGCTAGAAATAAAGTAAAATGTATATTTTTAAAATGTAAACTAAAAGGTTTTGACTTAACTTTAAAGTCAATTAAATATTGTTATATTAACACTACATTTCATAAAAAGACAAATTTATCTGCCATTCGATGCCAAGCGACAACAGTTTGGTAAATATGCTGCAACAAAGTTTTTTTCAGTTAATTGACAGACTTCTTAACAATGAATCCTATTTTCTGTTAAATCACAAAATAGGGAGAGGTACTAATCAGGCTAGATCTTGGCACTATCAATCTTCCCATTAAAATCTCTTCCTGATAATATGATTTCATTAGATTACATCTCTGCATCTCATCCTGTTTAACTTTTACAACAAATGTATAAAGCTTTCATCCAATGTCAGGGACTTCATTTCCCTAAAACCATTTCAAAGAGCAGCACGACGAGTTTGTATATGTTGGGAACCCCAGCCGATGCATCTGATATGCTTAATATAAATTAAGACAGCCAATTAACTGAACGGTTGTCAGTTCTTATCCAAGTTATGACAAACCCCAGTCCTCTGGCCTCCAGTAAACCCCTGCGGAGATTAGCTGGTTGCTGCCTAAAACAAATGGAAAGTTGGAGTTTGTGTATGAAAAATAACCTGTAGTGTATGTCCTAAATGAATGGGGGCCAGGGCCCATAATCGGCAGTTTGCAGTCCTTAGGCCCCTCTGGCTCCTGACCTAACAGGAAGCAGCCAGTGAGAACGCTGACTCCGGCCAGCCAATTAGAGCATGGGGAGAACTGAACACGCAGAGGCTAACGAGCTCCCTCCCCGTGACCCTCCTCACCTCTGCAGGACCCCGCGATGGGAAATATGAGGAGCCGGGAGCCACTTAAACCCCCCCACAACCTCTCTCTTTAGCTTCCTTCATCTGCTCACCCCAACCTCTAGTCTCAAACCCTGCTGTGTGACCACAAGGTCTGCAAACACATGCTGCCTCTCTTCAGAGGCCTGCCACATGGCTTTTACTGCCACGCTGATGCTAAAAAGTGCCACACAGAAACACAATGAGCGTGTACACACACATTCCATGCACGGAGCTGGAGCTGTGTCACTTGCTTTTCCCTGTTGTTTACACTGGCCCGGTTCTAGGTGGAGGGGCTATGGAGCCTCTTTCCAAGTATTCTGAATAGTAAATGGGTTCCAAATTAATTGGCAGGATTTGCGAGGCAGTGAGATAATTCAGAGGCACTGTAATGAAGTGGGACTGCCGTGACCACTAATGTGGCTTGGCTTTAGGCATAATTGCTATTTATTTGAAATATCAGTAAAGAGTGATGAATCAAAATCTACCTGGTGGTTTAAGCACAGCAGGCAGAGAGAAACTACGGGCAGGACAGTCATATCATGCTGGTGCGTTTCCGGCATACCACAACCTAATAAAATTAAAAAAGAGGGGGAGCCAGTAATAATCATCTACGTCCAACACCCCCACCCCCTTTTCTCTCCAGGCAGAATTGGTCCCGTCATTTGGACCCTCCAAACACAGACCATATGTGGGTTCAGCCCTGGCAATCAGACTGCATTGTGGAGCAGGCGGCTGAGTTCATCAGGAAAAAATTAGCCTGCCGCTCTGCAGGCTTCGCTCCCATTGGCCAGTCACGCGGCCTGCTCCGTTTGAGGGCACCCCAGACATTCCTGTGGATAATCTTTTCCATTCCTCTGCTCTGCTCAGCTCGGTGAGGACAGACCAAATTACAGCACAAGGCCTGCATTGTGAAGGCCGTTTCAAAAAGCCCTGTTTTCAATGCTGCCTCTCTTTTATGCTTTCCCTCTCCCTCACCTCATACACCACAAATCCAAAAAAGAAAAAAAAAAACGTTTTCCCATCATGACTCCTTTTTCTCATAAAAAACTAAATGATTGCTTTTTTTAAAATGATCCTGCGGAAACAGCGAGGTCCTGAACAGTGTCTTTCTCACAGTCCCGTTCCAGTAAAAGTTTGTTTTTTAAAAGCCCAAACAATGTAAAACCGCTGAAACCAGAGCCTGGCCACATCAGTGAGCGGCCTGGAGTTCAGCAGATCGCTGCTGACTACGAATCCGCGGGCGAGGCTCGCAAGCCTTCCCAGAAACCTCCTGCTTGGTCACCGCTACACGCCTCGCACCTCCCACAGCAGCTCATCATTGTGGCCTTAGTCGGGCAGCTGGAACTTCTAGATTGGAGGACAATCACACAGTCTGGGGATACTGGTGGATTTATAGCAACACGTTCCATAATTTCACCCATGATTATTACAGGGTTTATAAACTTCAGACTCCAGAGGGGCTGTCCAACCTCTGCTGCTATTACTTAACAGTTACTTCACTTTCTGTAGAAGAACACTCTGCTCTTAACTGCCCAGGGAGCATTTAACACACCACTAAATTTGTTTAACATCTCCTGTTGTGAAACTTAGAAGTAGAATCCTTCTTTTTCAACACTTTCACTTCTCCTCTCCCTTTGCCCCTGGAACTGAGGTAGACAAAATAATCTCACGTGAGTCATATCCTAGTGTACTCCAGTTCGTAAAATAGCCACAACACAAAGAAGCAGAACCTTTGACATATTTAAGCAGGACTACACTTCTAATCCTGATGCTCCTAATTGTTCAGGAAACACGTCCACCCCTACTGCAGAATGTGACAGTAAAAAATGCTGCAATCAATCAAGATAGCTCTGTAAAATACACATAAATGGGGGTGAGGCTGGTGGAAAAGTGGTGCACCTCAGCGATCATGCTGAAACTTGTCCATGAAAAAGTATGCCTATGAAAGAGAGCGTAGTGGGTTCTCATCGGGCCTGCACTGAGGCAATAACAAATAATGTATGTTCCAAAAAGAAAAATAAGATATCTGAATGTACATGGTCTAGTTTCTTTTAATAGGATAAACAACAAGAAATAGACATTTCTTTATAAACACACATACATGTTATGTTGTTCTCTGGAGATGTCTGAACGTGCAGCAGGGATATACAGTAATTCCCGTCTGCCCCAGTAGTCTGGGTCGTGTTCTGAACTTTTACTTTCCAGTTACAGAATGGCCCTTGCAACAACAATCCAGCAATCTATCTATCCAATCAAGGTTATTAAACATGGCCGTGTTTTTGATTCCTGAGGGCGAAACTTAAAAAGAAAATGTTTGCAGGAATGGATTTGATCAGTGTAATCATATTAAATGTAGGTAAATGTGATTCTATCTTTTGAGTAGCCTATTGGCATATATAATGGATTGATTTAAATTATGGAAAGACCTAAAGGAAGTTTTGATACAGACAAGAAATTGAGATTGTACTGTAGAAAGAGGTAGAGCACATCTTTGCTGAAAAAAATATAGGTATTTTCATGCCTATTTTTGAACATTTGAAGTGTTTTCCCTTATTTGTCCTTGTTTGGAGAACAGATTACAAAAGTTCATGACAAAGGGAGAACTGATCCAACAGAACATTTAATAATATATATACTTGTACCTTTTAAAATCCAATTAACCACCTCAACAAGGAAATTCCACGGATGTTGCTAAGAGCATTTCAAGTAGGGAAGAAATGAATTAAATCAAGCAAAGCAGAAAGAAGTGATTCATTTGTAGTGCTGAGCAAATGGAAGAGACTAAACTGAGCCAATTCAAAACAAGACAAAGGAAAAGTACTCTGTTTATATTAGGACATGCGTGTGTTCTCCAACAATAAATGGAGAAAAGGGTATTATATATTTATATGTAAAGCCTTGTTTAAAGACTTTAAATACTTTAGAATAAGCCTGAGCGTACTTCTACTTCTTCCTTGTACTGAGAGATTCTAGTTCAAGGATAGAAATTGAAAAGTACCTAACATTAAAATCAAACAACTGCTCTTGTGGAACTGTTTGTATGTTTATGTCTCTTTGTCTTGCCATGCGAGTCATGCTCTCCTCACATGACAGGCGGCTCAGCTGGTCACAGCACTGACACTGCAGAGGAAGCAAGCCTCGGATGGAGTGATAAATGTATCAGCAATAACCACATGTTCTGCACGGCACTATCGCATTTTAATTAGCCACATACCAGACAGTTCAGAATATCCACTAATGTCCAACCCTGCTTGTGTGTGCTTGTGTGTGTGTGTGTGTGTGTGTGTGTGTGTGTGTGTGTGTGTGTGTGTGTGTGTGTGTGTGTGTGTGATCTCAGAGCAACACTGTTAACTTGTTCATCACTGGGGCTCCGCATGGAAAGACACTATTAAGCATAAAAACCAGACTGAGCGCTGCCTACAAAAAGGCCCGTCTCCACACCTTGGACTGGAGGCTATGTGTTTGCACGTGTGTTTGAGAGAGCAGTACTTGCCACTGTACTGTACTAAACCGATTCAAACTAATATAACAAAAGTCTATATGTTTTGAAAAGATGTTTCTATTTCTTTTAAGATAATATTGTACATTTTACCACAATAAGTATCTAAATGAAACCTAATAAAACTAAAACTATATAACTACAAGCTGGTCTATGATTTGCATGTCTTGAAACAGAATGCCATCAGATGCTATTTTGGATGATTGGATCAATCGGTGCATCAAGTCATAAATTGCACTTTAAAAATAAAAATGAAAAACTTGTGCATTCTCTTAGATTTTACCCGAGAACCAACAAACACCCAAGTAGCAACAGGTTTGTTTTTAAACAGTCAGTGTTACCTGAGGATGTGCGACGCTGATGGAGGTGACACATTCCAGTGAAACAGGAGCAAACCTCGCCCGAGCGACCTCGCTGCATGGGAGGAGCCAACGAGCACTGGGGCTTCAGGAACCCTGTAATGAAAGACATGAAGAATAATGATAAGAGACAGAAAGAAAAGATAAACAGAAATAGAAGAAGAAGAAGAAGAAGAAGAAAAAAAGGTTTCTGGTTGATGATGAATAGGACTTGTGAGCATACAACACTGGTACAACAAAAGGCTGACTCCAGCTGAAAAAGGCAATTGGCACACATGGAATTTTGCTTTTAGGGGCTCTTTGATGCTCATGGGGTGAAGCGCGAGTTAAAAAATATATTCCCATCAGCATCTTGCCACCGTCAGACCCAACCAACCTCTCACATTTACAATTCTGTGGCCGGCTGTCCTTTACTCTAACCTCCTCACCAGCTCACTGCTCATGTCAGCTTTGTAGCAGGACCCAGGGCGAGGGCTCCAGAGAGTGGACAGAGCCTGCAGAATACTGGGTAACTTCTGGCCTGGAGGAAGACAGAAAGCGGCCCGGGCAGGAGACTGAGGTCAGCAGCTCTGTGTGGGCAAAATGCCAGATGAGGCCGAGGTGCCTCGAGGGGCTGGGCGAGGCCGTCTTACTGTCTGTCTCTGGGGTCATGTGGGTCATTTTCAATAGGGAAGTCATTATCCGGCACAATGAAGCAACTGAGTAGGCTGTACCCCCTCCAGACCAGCATTCACCCGTCACTGACATCCAGCAAAGAGAAAGAGCAACAAAAAAACCTACAGTAGAAATTAAATATTTCTTGAATTGTAACACTAATATTCAACATTGGAGAAGGATGTACATTTAAGTACATAACCCTAACCCTAATACACCAGAACGTTTGAACCAAATGCACCATAAATCAAACAATACATTGCAAATACGTGCCAAACTCTGACCCTGTAGCACTACCCCTAATACTAATAGCCTTTTGAAATGTCCAAATATCCCTGTAAATACTGTAGACTTTAAAGTGTTATGGGTGGCATTTCATTTCATGATTGACACGTAGCCTCTAGCCAAAGTAGAACATTCTGTGTGAAGCTCACTTTTCTCAGTCAGAGGAGGATTCACTCTGTCTTTATCGACTAGGTAGCTCATGCGGATCTCATTGGCATCGGCACATTTCTGCAAATCCAAACTTTATTCATTCCTCAAGAGGACCTTTAGATTTCCAGCAAACATCATGAGCAGCAGGCGGCAGACCCCCGTCCCACCCCCCATCAATGTGTTCTGAGCCCAATAAAGCGCCTTTATTTCCAGCATGAAAAACATGTCACTCCGTATGAGCTCAGAGAATGACATTTAAAACAGGCAAAGGGATATTGAATTAGTTCCCCATGATAAGCTATCTGGGATGCTGATATGTTTTGCTTATAAGGGTGTGCAAGTGTGAGTGTGGACCAGCAAGAGCAAACACAGGCAGACGGAGATCCTCCTGAGAATCATGAATTAAATAAAACAGACAAGGAAGGCATTCTGACTGTTTCATTAAATTAGAGGTACACATGTTTCTCCTCATACACTTTATCTAATTGTTTGCTGAGCACAACAATGCTATTGTTGCTATCAGATGTAACTGTAAAATGTCAACTGAAAACAACAGCAGTGACTCTCAAACACAGAGTATTGGTATTATTAAATATGAATGCATGTTGGAAAGGCATGAGTAAATTGTAATGACAATTTATGTTTAATTCTACATTATAACAACTTAAGATATGAGTGCATTTGACTGTGTGTGTGTGTGTGTGTGTGTGTGTGTGTGTGTGTGTGTGTGTGTGACTAAATTCTATAAAAGCTGTAAATGTGTTGTCAATTTTAAGGGATTAGTTCACCCCAAAATACAATCAAACATGTTTTCCCACGTAGTCATTTATCAATTGAGATCATTTCAGTATGTTTTGCCAAAGTTTGAAGAGATCGGTCTGTCATCAACCCAAATACAAGAAGTTAATAGCCATGGTGAAGATGGTGGTGATAAATGTGTTTCAAATTATGCCATGCATACAAATATATAATCCAGATCCAGAATGAGGTGCACGTATTTCAAAAGTACAAAAATAATGAATACAAAGTCCCAGAATTGACCTGTATGTGTACAATGCTTTTAACAGATGGATAAACCATGTATAATTGTAAACCACAAAAGAAAGACTAATTAAATAGTCCATTTTGCCTCATTTTCAGAGCCTTTGAAAATAATTAGCTAACAAAAGACATGGATCAACCTTTATCATCTTCTAGCACTGAGAATTTACTCTAAAAAAAACCTCAAATGTACTTAATACAGAAGCAGTTTTTCCAGTTCTCATGGATGAGGTGCATGCACTCTGGTTTCTTCTTGAAAGAATCTTCTAAAATTGTGATTAAAAAAAGTCCTGTTCCATCTATTACAATCAGCCACATTTCCACCATCTTTACCAAATGAATCAATTCTCGTGGAAAACGGCACATTCCTGGTTGTACAAAGGGGTTGAAGGGCAAACAATGACACATGGTATAGAGCTCTGAGCAATGTCACTGAACATTAAGGCATTAACATATGAGCCCAAGCTCCCAGTCAAACTGGACTGTTCCATGCTCAGGAGTAAACTAAGCAGACAGCAGCTCCCCCCCCAAAAAGAACCCAACACTGCGAGCCATCTACTGGAGTAATGTTCCCACGGGACAGAGCGATGTTAAAAGTATGGTGTTCAAACACTTTGATATTTCACCTAAAGAAGAAACTTTATCCTTTGCTATTTTCAATGTAAATACACAGATATATAAAAACTTTTCTTTAAATGTAATAACAAAAAAGCATCATCAAGCTTGACGCTTTAAAAGTATTTGAAAAAACGATGGATTTGAGAGGCATGTATGTCTTTTCCTGTTGGCATCATGAATCATTTTCAATGAAGGGCTAACCTTTTCAAGCCTTGAAGTAAAAGATGAAAGTGCGGCAGCAGCTCGGACGTGTATGTGCAAGTTCAGTATCTGCTGTCATGAATTGTAAGGTTGTTACATGTCTTGTCATTAAATCTTCCCCATCACACTGCATCAATATGTCTTGGCCCGTATACCTTAGCAGAGCCTTGATTACAGAAATGTCTGCTCTTGCTCTTCACTTCTAAGCAACAAGGGTCTCATTGGCTTTAATGACTGTATGATCCAATCTTCAAGGGACAAGCTGAAACGCTCCCTCCACTTGGAGCCTATCAGCATTATCCTCACTGGTGATCATGGGGGATCAGAGCAATGTAAACACGCTGGGGTTTTCCTCATTAAATATAGGCTGCTAATGAAATCGCATCCAGCATTTACAACCTTGTGCAAATGAAGGAAAGCCTTTGAGATGTTCCGTTAATTAAATCATTTTATTGATATAAGGCTAATAAAAGAAAGGCTTAATGACAAGGTTCTAATGAAACCAAGGTGTGTAAATGTGCAATTATAACACATTTCACAGATAACAGCAACAACTGAAGTATTTTTTATTAACGGACAATCCTTATTTATCACAGATGCATCAGTGAAAGTGCTTGCAGACTTTACAAGATCCCACAAACGCAAGTCTTTTGAATGAAATACATTCAAGCATTTACGAGAGTTTAAGGGATTGCAGCCAAACTCTCTTTAAGTGTAATGATTGTTCGTGTGCCGCGTTGCCAGGGTGATCAAGCCCAAGGTCAAAGTTCATTGGGCCCTTAATGTATCTCCCAGGTGCAATAAAAAAAGCCTTTCCCACATGGGACTCTAGGGGCTAAGGTCCTGGTAGAACACGCAGAAGGACGGACCAGCAGAGGAGCAATCAATCGCCACGGTCACCGTTGTGAACGCTATTCACCTTCAGTGGTATCCTACAGCACGCCTCACATCTCCACATTAGGTACATAAAGATGTTTAAGGCAATTTGACACTCCCTCTCCACCTCCACGTATCTCTACAAACTCTAAGACTCCAGTGTGTCCGTCAAGTGTTTGCCCACATGTCCTTGAAATATCCATTTCATTGGATTTCTTTGCTTTGTGGGATAGTAGACTTGACAATCAATAAACTCTGAAATCAAGGTGAGTGATGAACCATTAAAGCCTTTTATCAAGCAAAATAAAAATCTACGATTTGCTGCTACTAGATACTTAACGTTTTATATTATTGGATTGAATATTTTGTGTTTTTTGATTGTTCAGACAAAACAATCAATTTGAAGACCTTAACTTGAACTCTGGAAACTTCTAAAAAAAAGGCATTTGTATCTTTAATAAAAAAAAAAGATTAATTAATGAATTGCAAAAAGCATTGAGATTAGTCAATAATGAAAAGTAGTTGCAGCCCTAATCACCATTTTGTCAATGCTCTCTGTGTTTGTGGTTAATGATGTTTTCCTATAAATGAAAGGCATCAAGTAAGAGACTTAATGAACCTCTGATGTTTGCTTTTCTCTAAAGAGAGCTAATCCCATGCAGCACCATCTTATTACACCAACAATTACCACTCTGGCAGAGCCTATGTGCTGAAACGACTCTCCCTGTTCATCACTTCTGTTAGCTCTCTGTGAGGAGCTAAAAGACACTTCAGGACCCATCAGCTGATAATCAAACACTTCTCATCTCAGCCGTCGCAACCCTCTCTGATCCCCATCATCAGCATGGAAAGCATCCAGCCTGCTTCCGAGCATATCTGCTCCATCAGCAAACTGTCTTCCCTCCCCCTAGATGATATCCATTTTGAAAGGGGGTGGAAAAAAAAGAGACAAATTTAAACATGCCTCCAAGCTCTTATTTATCTCAACCAGAACAAAGCATGAGCAGATCTATCATGACAACAAAGCAAACCTCATAAAGATTACTGGAGGCAATACCTAGATGCTGAGCATACTATTATACTTGATAGAAAAATAGACTTAATTTACACACACGTAAATCCCTTTGTTGTTGTTTACATGTTTCTCTGCCTATATGGATTGATTACACGCCGTCTTTCACTTTCAGGAACACTACCTTCGGGTTGAAATTCCACCCTAAGTTAGACCCCATTACTGAGGCCTTGAGAGTCGCTGAGTAGCCAAATGAGAGATGAAGAACTGAGTCCGACATAAGATGACCCATCAGATGAACAAGAGCTTTAACTTTCAAAAAGACATATTTTATTTGGTATATTGTGTCAAACCAAACAGGATGCCCTTTGTATCAAGGTACAAGTGGCTTGTACATAGAGAAACTGAATGCTAACCTGCTTTTCACTGTAGCGACTTAAGCGCCATTATTTGCTCAGCCTTGGATGAATTAGGACCACCTGAGGGCTTCTTTTACCCCTAATGGAGGATTAGACAAAATCTGCAGAAACAGATACCCATGAAGACCTTGGCTGCAAGACATAATTCTCAGGTTCAGCCACAACAAACCACACCACTTGCGGCAAAAAAACTTCCTTTCACAAAATGATGAGGATGTTGATGCTATGAGTAGTGCTCACTTAACTGCAAAACAAAAAGTGACTAAAATCTGCAACTTACATTTGTTTCTCGAGCTGTGAGTCACAAAACCAACCGCTGTTTGAGGTCTGGGCTGGCAATAAAAAGTTAACTGGACAGCTTTATTGAATGACTTATTAAGCCACTGTGTTTTGCGAGACCTAAACTGAGGCGCTTTTGAAATGAACAAGAGCACCTTTCTGTAACAGCTCTTTCAAAAAAAAAAAACATGCCTTCCTACTTTGTCTGAGATTGAGTCTGCACTTTCACACAGTCTCATAATAATGAAAATGGCAGTTGCCCTGGTGTGGCATTTGAAGCTGCAAGGCATCTGTAGACAAGCTAAAACTGACAAAGCTGACCTTTGTAAAACCGTAATTTTAGGACTATTATTGAGCAGCACATGTTTATCTACAAACAATATGCAGTTCTTAAAATCTTTTTTTAACAAAGTGAGAATCCAGTTTATTAATTTATTAATATTAATTTAATTAAAATGGCTAATTTGACTGATTTAAATCTGGGGTTTTTCTTATTGGAAATGCATGATACTTTGAGGAACATACAGGTTAACAAAACAGCAGGTGAAAAGTAGCATGGATAGTTTCTTAATGGCAGCAAAAGAGACAACAAACAGGACATACAACATTGAAATATTGTTTTACACACCATCACTTCAACACTATTTTGTACCTATTCAATACAGCTTTGCATAGCCACAAAACTTGACTTATGTGCCTCTCAGTTTAAAAAATGTCATTATTGAACAGTGCTGATGCTCCACTGCCCTTGTTGACACCTTGGCTATGACTACTCTTGACTTACTCAGACATAATTCTGATACATTATATAGAGAACACACGTCTAGAGACAACTAGTTGAAAGTGTTGTGGTGCTAAAATTTGCCACTGACAAAGCTCCACCAACACAGGCTTCCTTCCAATACCGTTGCAATTTCTGATGTAAATCAAAGCCACCACCTCCACGAGTCACTGGATTGATTAGTGTAAACATTTTTTAAATCTTGGTTTGGTTTCTTTCCCACACACACTTTTATGGCACACAAACTTGATTGCTTCCAGACCTACACTACACCTGCAAACATAACGGCTGTAAAGTAGAGTGATGGAAAAAGAAAAAGAAAAATAGTTTTCGATACTGAATGACAGATTGATGTATTTTGGCTGTGGCTCAGGTTCAGCTTTCCCACAGAGATGTACTGCCTTCTCTCCAAGCATTGTATAAAACATTACATTGCACTGGGGTTAAGCTTAGATGACACCAAAGCAGCAGTTCCTGATAACTTATAACAGCCATTTGTCTCACTTTCTGTGACGTGATGAAGCCAAAGGAAGGGCACTGGTGAGCAGCCACAGACAGACAGACATGAGTGGGGGGGACACTAAAAGAGTGTGGTAAATGAGGTTAGAAGGGAAGAAAAGAAGAGGCCGGTTCAAAGACTGCTTGTGCACGTCAGAACCTTTCTCCGGGGCAAATAGGGGAACAAGGGCCTCACTGCAGCCCAGCAGCCAGCGCAGCTCCTTGGGCAAATTGACTCTAATCAAATTTGTGTGATTGGACGCAGAGGGTAAAAGAGACTCCTTTCACCTGGGGACGGACACAAGGAAGCATTTAAAAATCTACTATCCCTCTGCTGATCTTTACAGTAGCCGTTCACATGACAGAGTATGCCCACACCAACAGCCCTTGGCACAGCGCACACTGGCCCTTTCTCAGCTGTGAAATCACCCTCAGAAAGAGAGAGAGTGATACAACTTTGTTTTATGTGCTTCTTCTAAAAAGGATCATGGGTGGAAATTCATCCAATATTTTGTAGGATTCACCCTAGATTGAACTACTTTAATCTAGCGTCGAAACTGCTATTTTTATCCTCGATTAAAAGGTTTCAATCGGATACGGTTCTGGTCTTAGTTCATGGCCTCAATTGTCTTGATCGCAGCTGACATTTTGGAGTGATCAAAGAGAATTACCTCCAGCAACTGATGCTAACATAAAGCTTGGCTTTATGTTAGTATGGTGATGGTTATTGTGTGGGGTGGGGGGGAATCTAATGTACTGACAGCAGAGCAAAGGTGCTCCGAGGGCAGAATGTGAGGTGTGGTACAGCGTAGCGACCTGTGTCCCACTCACTGGCTGCCTTAATCCTGGTGGAAGGTCCGAGAGCATGCTTCCCGTTAGCCTTTCTAAATTGACTCCACACATCCACGCTCCCGTCTCTGCAGGAGCACAGAGTCTCCCATTTACCACCTCCTGCCGCCTCAGTCTAATCCACGTACTGAGGATGTTAATATGGAGGAAGGACTTGTGCTGCCACCCACCTCTTCTGTTCTTCTCTTCTGAACAATGTGTCCTATAACTCTGGCCCAGATTCACCAATCAAGGTCGATGCATGCAAAGGCAAGGCATGCACACTCTGCCTTTGCTGTTATAAGGCCTTCTGCACCCAGTGTCTTACTGAAGCCAGCATGGCACATCTACATATGCACAAATTCGGACCCAATCGACTACACTGAAAAATCTAGTGTCTAAGTTTTTTAGGTTTCCTTTCCATTTATGGAAGAAATGCAGGGTTTTTACGTGTACTTTCAAAATGTTTGTTCATTTAAGAAACGCACAATTCCTAGCATTTTCAATTTTAAGGAAATTGTGGTAAAATCCACATATTTTCAATTTATACTGATATAAAATAGAGAGAAGGGGTCCTCACATTTGAAATGTTGGAAGTAGCCTGTAAGGTGAAACATTAATATAAAGTGGTACATAATTTAAAACCTCAATTAAAAACATCTGGAGACACAGCTGCCGTGCATGGGTGTGCACTGAAAACCAGAACGACAATAAAATACTAAAATTCATAATACAGTGAAATAAAAAGTACACAAGACAGACCACTTAGGACAGTTTTAAAAACATGGATTAAGTGCACCCTTTGGCTAAAATGCTTCTTTAAATTGGAGGCATTAAATATGTTTCAAAACCAGTAATGTTGATTCCAGCCTGTTGACTGTGAAGCTCCATAAGGGAGAAGACTCCAGAAAGGAAAAGTATTGATCCAGGATTTCAAATCTACAGTGAGATTGGTTGTAAAGTGCACACCTCTGATTCAGTATCACTATATGGCCTGTGTTAGAGGCTGAAGGAAGGTTTTCAAAATATTAAATATGTGAGGAATAAAGGAAATCCAAATTTGACTACTCCATATTTGACCACATGTTGTTTTAATAACCAAGATGATGACATTGATTTTTGCCAAACTTAACATCGAAGGCAATTTTAGAAAAGCAAAGGCATAATTAATGCTATGGTCTTTAGCACAGACTTGAGAACTTGATGTTTGGCTCTTTATAAATGTTATGTAAAACATTATGAAATACAGCAAGGAGGACCCAAACCTTGCTGAGCCTTTAAAGTCAGAAGTAAAATTAACAAATGGGCCAATCCTGCAAAAACGTTCATGATTATAGACTTTCACTAATTAGAAGGCCATTCTAGGTGTGACAAATACATCCTGCTTCGTGATAATGTACCGTAGCTGTCCAACCTTGAGCTGTGTATATTATATTTTTCATATACAATGCTACTGTTTGGTATTTGTGATGTATTCCGATTTTATTATTCTGGATTTAGAGAAAAAGAAGAGACATCTTCATTGTAATTTGTTCAGGAACAGCAATTGCACACTGAACAAAGGGGTTCTTTTTCACAAAGCCTGGACATTGAAAGCTTTAAAACCCAGGCTACATCAATTAATTGGTGTTTTCAGAGAGATAATAGCCTGTAACAGCCTATAAAGCACTTGTTATGTTATCATAGAAACTAGCTTGTATGGATATAAAAAGTGTAAAAACACTCACATGTGGAGTTTAGCTGGGAGAGTAAGACAGCTGAGGCTGAGCCTTGTAATGGGTTACAGTATTATTCCAAAGCCTGAGTGATCTTTTGTGCTCTTTAGGAATGGATACATGCCACGCATTCCAAGAGGCCACCAAATCGCCACTTGAGACTTTACCAAGCCGGCTGCAGCTGCTCTTACAGGGATGTCAATTTAGCTATTTACCTATATGTTTTACCATCTATCCTGTTCTCAGATCCAAAAAGCCATATATTGTAAAGCACAAACAATGTATCCCCTTTTCCTTTCTTTTTCTAAGCACACGTGACAGCAATATTTAGCTGAAGATCATTTCTCTGGCTCTTCTCATCTTTCCACAAGGTATATCAAAGTGCAGGTGGCATGAGTCCCAAACACACAAAGGTCTTACACAGTATAACCTGCAGACTGGCTGGACTGGAAAATGTCTCATCTCCACAGATTTCAAGAAAATAACTTTCCTTTAAATTGCCAGGAAAATGCTCAAATATTAAAAGAAGAAATATGATGTCTACGTCAGACATCCTTTTTGAAAAAGGGGACAGCTTTTCAGAATAGAGCAGGATGACTATGCATCTCAAGTCTTTGGAAGACATAGTTAGAGAATAAGGCTCCATTCAGATGTGCCATGAAACAGCTTGAGCACTGATTAGCCCTGTTAGCCTGTTTTCATTTTCCGTGGGTTATTCATGTCAGAATCAGAAATCCTTTATTAGTCCCACAACGGGTACGTATAGCATTCCCACTCCTCAAACAATGTAAAATAAGGAGGACATTAAGAAGTTGGTCTCCGCTATCAAACGGAGTCAGAAAGAAGGCGCACATGTCACGGTGAAATGTGCAACACTTAATTGGATCATTTTTTAATCGTCTCATCTTTCATTTCTGTATTTTATTCACTTCTGCAAGTCACAATAAGATTCAATGGAAAAACACCACAAAATAAACGTCTGAGCTACCACAAGGACGTCCGTACAAAGCCAGTGAAAGGAAAAAAAACCCAAACAAAAATATCTATGCGAGTCCTCACAGTGCTGCTTCATTAAAACAGAAATACAAGCTGCTTGCAAAAGTCAAATCTGACCTCATCGATATTCATCAGCTGACATTTCAGTTATGCAAAAATGTTTCTGCATAACTTTTTTGTGGGTTAAAATATCTTGAGGAAAGCCAAGGAGGACGAGATGGCTCACAACTTCAGCAATAAAACATATTCTGCTGTTATTCTGTGTTACTTCCTTTATATGACAGATATCTTTGTTTTTGCCACATGAAGTTACAGATATTAACACACCAAGAGGAAAAAGACAAATCCTTGAATCAGTCATAAAAAAAGGAACAGAAATACAGACAGAAGCCAGCATGGGGGCAAACCAAAGGCAGAGGAATGGAGAGGGAAATAATGGGGAGATACGGGAGTGAAAAAGGAATGGAGGAAGAAGAGGAGAGCAAAGCAGCGATTGGAGACTTTGGGAGAAAGAGAGAGCCAGAAAGAGAATAAAAAGAGAGAGAAAAAAGAGGAGACAGGCAGACAGAGGGAGGCAGACAAATCTAGGTCAAGTCACATGACTGGGATCGGCTGCAGGCAGGATTAAATATCCTACAGCGTGTGGTCATTTACACAACAAATGTACTTTTCATTTAATAAATTATTTCTCTTCCACGGGGGGATGAGGCTCGGCATAGAGAGTGCGGTGCTACGCTGTATTCTGGTTGGAAGCGAGGCTTTTCAGTGAGCACAAAAAACTGAGCATTAAAGACTCGAGCGAGCCGTTCCCTCTGAGACAGGAAACAAAGCCTGAGCCTGAGATAGCATGAAAATGATCATAACAGGAGGGAACACGGTTCCAGTATGAGATAGCTCCATTGTGACAGACTAATGGCTGTATCATGCACTGTCCATTATCCGCGGTGAAAGCAAAAGGACAGGGAAATGTTAAAAAACAAAAACGTTACATGTTTCAACTTTTTGTGACAGCAAAAGTGTGTCGTAATGTCCCGACAGTAGGGCCGCATGACTTCATTTTCAAATATTGATATCACGATGTGTCAAATGTAAAAAAAAATAAAAATAAAACGTTTAATACAATTGACTGTCTTCCACTGCTATGCATCACATGAGACAAGTCTTCAAACATGGAATTATTCATTTGGAGAATTTTGTAAAACAATTTTGTAAAACAATTTTGTAAAACGATAACCCAGTATTCCACTAAAACTATGGCTTTTTTGCAAGCGTTTAGCTTAAGATTTGTCAGAACCCCAAAGAATGGGCCACTTTGGGGTTCTGGCAAATCTTAAATTAAACGGTTGCAAAATAGTCCAGAAGTTTTTCGGCAATCCTGTTGACAAACAGACAAACGAACCAAACCGAAAACCTAACCTCTTTGGCGGAGGTAATAGACAACTTTGTTGCCTTGCAATTACAAATTACAGTGAATCAAGACTGCACATGCAGAAAGGTCACGACATTGCCTAAATCCCTTTTGTGCAGCAGCACAATTTTGAGCCAGTATACTGTCCTGTGTAGATGCTAATACTGTTGGAGTCTTATGTTTAGCTAAATGCTTACATCCTGTATAGGAGTCACCCGCAACACTGGTCAAAATTAGAGTTAATATTTCACACAAAAAAAGTCTTCAGTTAAAAATAGGAGATACTACCAATAGTAAAAACTGGCTCACAATGAGGCAGCTCAATTGTGTCTCAAAGCCTCTGAATGGAATACCAAATGAATGACTGCGATTCAAATACAGTATTATTTAGTGTGACATGTCATGAGATGAAAAATGCCACTGGTACCCCATCAACCACTCCTCCAGCTGGGCACTGGACTGAAATCTGTCGTAATTTCAATAAGTGAACCCTAACTGGAGATTCCCCACCGGCTATGAGCCAATCAATGTGATGTAATGCCACTGAAGACCAACACGTGGCTCTTCTCTCCAACAGTACATTTAGATCACAGGTGTTAGAGTGCAGATAAACCAGGCAGCTGCTGGACCAGATCTGCAAAGGAGGAAATTATTTACAGGCGACCTTATACGACACACATGTCCCTCGTGCTATGCGTGTACAGGAATGGACTGATGGGAACTTAGTGATGTTTCTTTTCTTAATGAAAACTGAATGTAATTATTAAGTATTATATGTTAAAAGTCTTATGAATGTCTGATGGATTTTTAAATCCACAATATTTAAATATAATCCTGTCAGGTTACACAAGATACACTTAAACATATTTAACAGTATTGTGCTCAACAATCTTTACCGACAGGATAAGATATTTTAGCTGCCAACTGCAATATTCTTCATGAGAATAAACAAAGAAACATTTTCTACATCATTATCATCAATTTAACTGTTTCTAGCTACCTCAAGAGGGATGCAGGTCAGATGAAATGTCTTTAAATATACTATACTAAATATAGTGTATACTAAAGAGTCTCTCATTTTTCTAGGTCATTTTGTTAATGACATTGCTTATGTTTCCCCGGGTTTGCCTCTTGCTGTGTGTAGTCTCTGAATTTGAGATTTATGACCATTTTCTAGCCTCAATTATAAACAATCATTTGACTTAGTGTTTATAAGAGGCATTTATTTATTTGGTTAACCTTTAGAGATTTATCTGAAGTTTTACTGTGTAGACCAGGAGTGAGAGCACAAGCCCTCGGGTGCATAAAAACCAAATAACTACAGCAATAAGAATCGGGTTTATTTTGATACTGTAGCGAGGTCCAGGTCGAGAGGTGAGGCACCTTTTGAGGGCTTGCAGCGTAGTCCTTCTGATATAATGTCATCGATGACATCACTGCATGTCTACCTGCAGACACCGCAAGATGCGATGAGCCAGCAAAGCATAAGACTGCTCCGAAGATTCTGCCTCCCAGGTCAAAAACTCTTATCTCAAATAACAATTACTGACCAAGAGAGACAGACCGTCAGATCGGCTTAGAGCTGAGCAACGGTGCATCCTCTCAAAAAAGTAGGTTCCAAAGACGCAAAGTTAATTTGGATCAAGGGACAGGCAAGAGGACGAGCATGAGCAAGGTCATTCTGCAGAGATGTCTTCATACACGCTAACCTAAAGCCACAGGGAAAATACTTCCCAGTGCAGCACGGTGTAGAGGTTGTGTGTAATACATGGCCATCAGGCTCTCAGATTCACATTTTAAAAAGGAATCAAAACCCACATTTTATAATCTGATTTTAGTACTTAGCCTGGCATTGAGATACCGCTTTCTAAGAATGCTAGTAATAATAATCCTGCATGTACACATCGTCATACAGATAAACAGGCTGACATTGCTCTGTATATACATCATCTAACATGACACACACATACAGCAGACTGCATCATCATTCCTAGAAAGGAGTCCAACTTGTCTGTTCATCCATGCAGAAAGATGTAGGCCAACTGCAGAGCAACATGGGAAAACATCAGCTCAGTGTCCGTATAAGTGAGATGATTGACCAACTGAAACTGCACGTTCACCTCCCCACTCAGATAACGAAGGCAATGAGAATGGAAAATATTGAGTGTTTGGCATGTTTCCTTGACAAATAATTTGTTCCAATACATCAACATGTTTGTTGATTAAATGCCTTATGGATTCAGGGCAACGGCATTATAATCCTTGGATTTCTTTTTTTCATCTATCCCTATATCTCTCGTTCATGGTCATCTATGCCAGTATGTCTTTCTTCCCCTCCTCCCATCTCTCTCAGCCCATCCTCCTGTCTTTCTTTCACTCCCCTCACTTTCTCCCTCTGATCACTGCCCTACTCCTGCCTGCGCATACTGTAGCTCTCAGGGGGGCCGGCATCAGTAAGCCCATCAGAGGGAGACTGTGATGCATCTCTTTTGATCAGCGCAGTCGCCACATTAGCATGTACCTCTGCGCTCTCCTGCTCTCCCTTATGCTCTGAGTAAGATACCTGCCTGTCAGCTACGCAAACCCACGAGGAGCCAAGCCCAGGTAAGACAGAAGGCGCTTGGAGCTCGTCTGAATCTTAAAATCGCTAATGAACACAGGCCTGCTCTGCAACTGATGAGAGGAGAGAGAGAGTCACACTTGTGATCTCACTGCAGAGACGGACAAAAGCAGTACATCTGTAATGTACTGTAAGGGCCTTGTAGTCGAACGCAGCACAGTGCACCCTGTGAAACCTGAGTGATACAAATCTACTGACGGGGTTGATTCAATGCTGAGACTCTCTTATCCCTCTTGGGACTTTATACCTCAAAAGGGAGGCTTGAGAACACAGTCTTTGTACATGCTTTTCAATGAGAACAACCTAATACATGAAAAAGCTCTTTTTGAAATCACACAAAGTCTGTTTGTGTTTTAATCATAACAGACAGTGGCCCTTTCATGCTATACCAGAAACTTCTGTGTTAGTTGTGTTGAAAAGAAAACAAAGAGGTTATTTTTCATGCTATGATTCAAAGTTTACTGTCTAAAGAAATTATTCTATTTTTTGCAGTTTTTACGAGGGGTTGTGTTTGGCCCAGGACTGGTCTAGGTCTGGGTCCACAGCCGGGTGCCCTCTCACTTCTGTGCCACTTAATTTATCTCGGCCCTGCACAAAGGGGAGTTGGTCACATGGGCCCAATTTGGCCAGCTATAAAGTCTGCAAGGGCTCAACATGCATTACTACAGGAGTATTTACGTGCCTGCCTCACCAGGGTGAGAGACTTTGAAGATGCAGAAACCAGGACGGAGAAGAAGAAGAAGTAAAAAGGAGAAAAAAAATTACTCAAATGAAAGGAGGGGACCCTTAAATTCCAAGGAATCTTTCCAGATGTTGCACAAATATTCTGCTGAGGCAATCCAGATGTGCTCACTCTGTTTATTCCCTCCTTCTGCTCGCTGTTCTCCAGCAACTTCTCTTTCTTCTCTTTCACTCTCTCTTTCTCTTTCTACAACCCCTCTACCTCCCAACCCCCCCTCATTCAAGCAGCCGACATGAGTGTTCCCTGATAGTGCCTTTTAAGTGAGGGCTTTAATAGCCCCCAGGGCGCCTTAGCATCCACTAGGTTCCTGTAATAAACATTCACTCTCATTTTGTACAGCACATGTGTGTCAGAGAGAGAGCGAGAGATTAGGTGCCTTGTTTTATCGCTCTTTGGATCAATTAACAATTAACTCTGTTACTAACAATAGCTGCACTGATGCGATGAGAGAAAAAAAAAAAAAGAAGCCATACACAGGGTGAAGCAAGACCTAAATGAAAACAACACGCTTCCTGCTTCCTTTTTGTGCAAGCCTCAACAATGATCCGGTTTTGTTTTCCCCCCTTTCCATCACTTCTCCCTTCTCCTCACCTCTCCCACAGAGTGTGACCCAGCCACAACCCCTGACCCTCCCTCTCCCAGACATTGCACCGATTCTCAGCTGCTTAACTCTGCACTGCTACAGAAACACCACTTCATGAATCAGTGTGTCGGGGACGCCCCAACAACAACAACAACAGAACATGTAGCATCAGCTAATCGTGCACATGGCACATAAAATGCATACATACTTGCACACGCTGACACACATGCATGCCCAAGCAGATACACATACCCCTTCTGATACTCAAATACATGCACACATGCCTATTAAGGTTAAACTCATTCAATTGCTCACCGGAAAATTAATCAACATTCATTTTAGATAATCGAATAAAGTCATTTGTCAAGAAAAATGCCAAACATACTATGGTTCTCCTCAAATGTTAGGATTTGCACCTTTTCTCTCTTGTTTAATTGTAAACTAAATATCACCCAAAGCAATAGGCTAAATAATAAACTGATTAATAGAAAAAAAACACTTGATTAACACAATCAATAATGAAAACAACAGTGAGCTGCAGCCCTAGTGTATACCTATACTGACGCACACACAGAAATACATATATCTACACAGCTGCACACAGTCCTGTACCGCCAACAACTCATCGCTCAGATCTGCCCTGTTTAATCTGCAGCCTTCTCCCGTTTCCCCATTCTGGGCTGAAATAGAAGAAAGTATCCTAAATGTGACACTTGAACATGTCAGAGCCGCTTTGCGCATGCTACTGTCAGCACTTTGGTATGCAGAGCACTGATGACAAAGACATGGCCGACACCTGCACGCCTGCCTGTCTCTGTCTGTCTAGTAAACCTGGTAGCTCAACTTTCTTCTCCTTAATAGCACAAACAACAGATGTATACAGAAGGTAGGGTTGCATCTGCACTCAATTCATTATGCGAGAGAATCAAGTTCATTACGAGCTGCATTCATTCAGTCTTCTTACTTTCAATGACTGTGTTGTAGTCTTACCGTGGTCAAGATGGGTTTAAACTTTATTACGAGTTTCATTGTTGTCTTATATTATGTGGCCTCGTTGTTTTGTATTGCATGGCTCTACGGTGTGATTTTACTGCACACCCTGTCTGCAAAAGCAAATTTCCCTTATGGGGCAATAAAATGTTGAACTCAAATAGATTGAATGTTGTGGGCAGAGGAAGGGAGGGAACAGCCGTCTAAACGCCGTCACTCAGTTACAAACGGCAGGAGGAGAAATTTTACTTTTTGTTCTAGTTCACAGTTCTTGGTGCAATATGTTCATCTGCAACATCAAGAGTTAGATGTTCCAAGTTGCCGGTATTGTTTTTCCAGAAAGAAAGCCCCTCCCCCTATTCTTAAACACCCTTCCTGCCGTTGAGAACATTCCTAAAACCAGACGGCCGCAGCAAGGTGTCTAACCATAGGTGACAAAGCCCTTCAGACTTCTGTGCAGCAGACTTTCTGCCCGTGTGTGCACATGCATACAGGTGTGTTTGTGTGTGTTGAGGCCGAGGGGGCCACAGTCTGGGCGGATGTATGAACATGCTAGGCCTGCAGGCGTCAACAAAGAGTTAATCACTCTCTCGCTCTACTGCAGGCAGACGAAAAACCCACAGAGGAACCCTGTTATCTCACAAGTCATTTTTTTCCTCTAGTGTTTCTCATGCATAATTTGTGAAAGTAATGTGAAAGTTACAACTCTTTAAGCATGAGCGTTTGTAAGCTTTGTATCCATATCTGAGATAACCTGTGTCAAAACCTTTGTATCTGCTAACGTCCCTTGGTATCATCTGTAATCCAGACTGTTTGGTAGCTCCTGTAATGGATCTTCTGTTTATCATAATTGCAGTGGTAATCTTACTGTCAGTTTAAAAAGGGCAACTTCTTCGAAGTTGAAGTGAAATCCCTCGGCCTGTGAGGATAATTATGTTATCCACTTATTATACGATATACAGTATAGCCATGACCATGACCATTTTAAAATGATCGACTTACCTTTCACAGCTCTAGTGTGAGAACATTTTGGGTATAACCCGAATGTCAGAGGATTGTTGTTGTTGTTCCAACTTATCTCTAATATGTTGGTACTTTGTACGTTTTTATTAGCAAAGGTCCTAACCCTTTTAGAAACTGGATTGGCAATATATTGCCTCTTAAGGAATGAATGACTCTATATTCCTGTGCCAAATGTTTAATATTCATTTAAGTCAGGGGTGTCCAAGCTTTTTTCACTGAGGGCCACATACAGAAACATATATGAAGGGCTGGGCCACTCACTCGAGGTGAGGTATATTGCCTATTGCGTTGCACTCAGTGGGAGCAGTGATGCTGCACTTTGGACTGAAGGATGCTGCAGGTCAGGAGTAAGTTTGGTGTTTGAGATACGAAGGACATCACAGAGATGCTGTCGGTCAATTTGGTTCTCAATCTGCTTTTGTTCAGAGTTCACAGAAAATGTTTGCTCACATATTTGAGTGGGGAAGTGTGCAACATTGACGTTGCGTAGTTGTGTCTCAAAGAGACGGAGCTTCACAAAGAATGCTTTCATGTGCGCAGTCGGCTCTTGTTCAGTGTTGAGATGACCAGTAAGATCAACTAAAAATGCCAGGTCTGCCAAACATGGAGGGTCTCTCAGCTCATGAAGAGGTCGATCGATTTCTGATCTCAGGGAATAAAACCGCTGCAGCACGGAGCAGCGACTCTGCCAGCGCACATCAGAACGGTGGAGTGCATCCCCCGTATTCAGCATCGACATCAGACAGGAAAGCTTTAAATTCTATGTGGTAAAGTCCTCGTGCTCGAATTATGTTGTGCCCTTTAGACTCCTAAGAACAAGCAGCTCTTCCGTAACGCAAAGGTTAACGTCAACTCCCCGCAAAAAACATGAACAGCTGTGCGGCGTCTGTCGCATCTGTGCTCTCATCACATGCAATCAGTAAACATCTAAAGCACAAGTTTTATCTGACACTTGATGTTTTAAGCTAGCTGACAAGTCAAAACTGTGTTTCTGTGTTAGAACTAAGAAGTACAAAACATTCAAGAGCAAGTTTCTATCTGGGACATATTCCATTAGACTTTTAGAATTTGCTGCGGGCCAATTAAAAATGGACCACGGGCCACAGTTGTAGTTTGGACACCCCTGATTTAAGTGCATTTTTTGTTAACATAGGGACCATTTAATTTATTGTTTTGATTGTGTGGTTATATATTATTTATTCAGGATATTATTTTCACAATCCAAATGCAATGTCTGAATATTCATAAGAAATAAAAGTACATTGCTCTTTGAAATGGTGTTCTTCCATTATATATATATATATATATATATATATATATATATATATATATATATATATATATATAATATTTAAATCTTAATAAAAGCAATTCCCAAAGCGTCTTAGCCAGAGCTCGTAAGGAGAGTGTTTAAAGTAGGGAGAAGGACTTTAGTGAAGCTTAGGAGTTTCTTTAGCAGGGAAGAAAATAGCTGATGGAAGTGGATGAAAGTGAAAAGATTAACAAATTGTTGAATAAGAGTAACTGTAGAATCGATGGTATTTGTAGCTGATCTCATTAGAGCTGTAATTGCATTAGTCATTCAATAAATCAACCGTATTATTTACCGTATTAATTAACCCTCATCAATGATATTTTACAGCCTCAGACTTACATTTCAGAATGTTAAGCTAACTGATGAAATGGATAAAATAAAGCAAAAGTTTGTTTTAAAAAAGAAAGCTTTTAAAAAATGCTGAAAGATTAAGGGAAGTTCATCTTGGAAGCATTACGGGCTATGCTTGTTATGCTGGCAAAGCTTGTTATTGGAAAATAGGTACGTTTTTAACTAACTATTAATATAACATCTGCAGGTTGCCTGAACATGGTTGTAGTGTTAAAACAAAACCTTAGAGAACTGAGTCATTGGCTATTATAAACTACTTGTATTCTGAGCCCACGGGCCACTGTGCCTTATTCTGTCTAAGTCCTATTTAAATTATCGCTGTTCCCAAGTAAGTTATTTTTCTGGGGGAAAAAAACCTTTCCGTTTGTTCAAAGCAAGCGTATCTCTTTCTTTCTGAAGAAGAAATAACTACACTTTAACCGACTTGGGATTGCTCTCAAATTTGGCAGCATGAGGTGGACTCACTGGGGTCATATCTCATTTCCATGCCAGTGCAAACCTACACCTGACTGGGGAAGGAAACATGGGGATAACCTGAGCCCGTTTTTAGTTTATCTTGGCAAACCCCTTTGTACTTTTACAAATCTTCTTTCTTCTATAAATATAAAAACATTCAAGAGTGACTTAAAATTCATCGAGATAATAATGCCAAACCTTCCATTTAACAGTGAAAGTCACAGCATTAGTAGAAACACTCTTTATGCTGCTCTCAAAACTGCTTTCCTTTAATCTTTAAATCACTATTATGTGTTCCTGTGGCATGCATACATACAGCATTTAATCATAGGTATTGAAAAAATGGTTGTTAGCAATTAATCTGATTTGGCAAAATATAATGTCACGCATTTGTTTGCGTGCAGGTGTAAATGCACATAACCTTCCACCATCTGCTGCCTTCTGCTTACACCCAAACACTCACACACACAGAACATAACCGAGGTGTTTTGCATGCTGTGGGATTTCCATGGCCCTGTGCCCAGCAGCGCGTGGAAGCCCCACCCCCCTGGCATCTGGCAAGGTGACAGACAAACATAACGGCAAAGACGGTGGTGGTGGTAGAGGGAGGGATCAAGGCGTGGGGCACATTGGGACTCCTCCTCTCATTCCCTGTGACCTCAAAAATAAACTGTAACGGAGCAGCGAGACTCTTAATTACCTTTCTCTGTTTCTGCTGTGGCAAGTGTTTACATGTACATACACACAGTGTGTGTGTGTGTGTGTGTGTGTGTGTGTGTGTGTGTGTAGAAGACACTGAGAGCACTGTTTGAATACACCTGAATATACAGTTTTATTAAAAACAACCTCGCAGTTGAAGTCCACAATTTAATTATTCTTCTTTCTCCGAGGAGCGCAGAAACATCAAACACATAATTCCAGCTTTTGATGATGTTACACACTGAAGATATCGTAGCCAGTGTAACAGATACATATTATTACAACATGTAAAGTAATGATCCATTGTAGTTATATCTCACTTCTGTGACCTATCATCTGGATGCAGAAAACAGAACTCTGTTCACTCCTGCTACATTGTTCTACACGACTACTTAAAGCAAAAATGAATCAACTTTTTTTCTTTTTGTTTACATCTGTGGTTCTCATTGGGGCCAATTATAATTAGCATGGAATAAAATGTGGGCATAAGGAAATATAATGACATGAAGGAGCATAGCATATCTAAGATTCGCTCAATTCGTCATCCCTCTCCAGCGAATACCCATCAAAGCCTGTGTGCTCATAACTTAATTACAAAACACATCATAGCCGCCAAACAACCAAGATATTTTCATGCATTACCACGATCACAGAAGAAGAGTCGACAGTTGTTTTTATTATTGAAAACATGCCAACTTGAGGATTCTTTTTTTTCTTTTTTGCTTTCTTGGCAGGGTTTTCATTTCACAACACAATATGCTATTTTCTTTATTACTCATATATTTTTCCTTCAATCTCAGTGTCACTTGTCTTTGTCAGTCTTTTTCTCAATGTGGTGCTGTGATGCACACAGAACACAGAGAAGAGAGTTCTGGCTGCTAGAGTAGGGCAAACCGACCTTCCTCTCAATGCGAATTATGAGAGTGATCTGGTCAAATCCCCACAGAGACAACGTTTCCCACTTCAAAAGACTGGCTGTACGCACCCTGAATACTGCCAGCCCACAGACACTCAGGAGGACCTGCGACTAAACCCTGAGACTAACGGTGCTCAGATGATTCCAACACTGAGTGAGTAGTGAAAGTATGCACAGCAACAACCAAGCCTCTGGAATCTAAACTAGTGTGAGTGTACAGTACTGCTAAAAAGAATGGTTCATTATCATTTTCACATTCCTGGGTTCCTGTTTTGAAAATGTGAGGATCTGCTTTTCTGTCTTTTATATTAATATAATCTAAATATTTGGGGGTTTCGGCATAAGATATAATAAGCAATGTGAAAATGTCACCTTGGGCTCTGAGAACATAAATCCATATTTCACTAGTTTATAGACTTCACTTAGACTACTTCTTATATTGCAGCACAAATTTTAATCACCACAAATCACAAATAATGGAATCTAGACACAGAGGGAATGACGCAGGATAAAAAAAAAAAAAGGAAAGGACCTTCGATAAAAAGACAAAGAAAAAAAAACTACTTGCTACTGTCTTTAAAACACTTTAAACAACAGATCCAACACCAAAGGCAAATTCCTGAAATGATCGAGTATACGAGGAGCAAAGGTCAAGGTTTGAGGTGCAAAGTTCAGTGCGGCCGTTATCAATAAAGACCTCCTGCGAGCGAGGAGTTCCTTACACAAATAATTAACGAGCCTTGGAGTCATTCCATGATTTGTGCATCAAAAAGCCTTCCAGCAGTTTCTGATTCGTACTATGTTTAGAACATGAACAAGTGAGCGCTGCAGAGGGGAGAGCATGACAGGCTAAAATATGCTCAGTTTTATCTGAAGCCAACGCTTAATGCTTTATAATGATCGGCAGAGATATTATTCCATGAAGGAAAACAAAAACACTGGTCTACACTTCATCCCAGTTAACTGTAATTTAAAAAACACACACTCTCGCTGTGTTCATAATTGGAGTGTAAATCTTTTTCTTCTCTCGTACAGTTTGCTTTGGATGTTGGCAGGGGTGAGGGGTGGGAAATTGGAGGGTGGGCACATAGCAGGCAAGCACATTTTCTTTGATTTGCTTGAGTAAAAGGCCTCGTGGGTGAGATTGAGCGAGAGAGAAAAAAAAGAGAAAGGGAGAGAGAGCTGTCACTTTAAGCCATTAAGTCTCGCTATAAAACTCCTCCAATAAAAATGACAGCTGCAGCCCCTTTTCTCAAAAGGGGAGCAAAAGCATCACATCAGGAACACAAAACTGGACGGCCGTAAAAGACAAACTTGGCCAAATGCTTTTGGCAGTGTAATTCCACCAGCTAACTCACACCACACACACACACAAACACCCTGCATTACCTTTGTTCCTGCCAGAAAAAGTCTCTCTCTCTCTCTCTCTCTCTCTCTCTCTCTCTCTCTCTCTCTCTCTCTCTCTCTCTCTCTCTCTCTCTCTCTCTCTCTCTCTCTCTCTCTCTCTCTCTCTCTCTCTCTCTCTCTCTCTCTCTCTCTCTCTCTCTCTCTCTCTCTCTCACACTCACACTCACTACACTCACACTCACACTCACAAAATACCATGAACTTCAATGATTTTGGGAGCGTGTACCTTATGTTCCCCCAAACAGAAAGCACCATAGAGTTTAGTTCCACCGAAAAAAACAACACACACCTCTTTAGCAGATGGTAAAAGGCTCTTTTCAAATAAATTAATTGCCATCTATCAAAAGAGGAAGTTTTGTATCTTAAATCACATGCTTTAATAATTAATTAATTATAAATGACTGCTGTACAACTGCCATCAAGTGTATTTTATTCAAATAGCCCACATTTGTCACTGAGGGGAAACAACATACTCTATCCATAGTCCCCTGATTTGGTGAGGAAATTTTCAATAAAACTAATATAGCCAGGAATGTGCACCATTCAGCTGGTGAAATGTCCTTTTGGTGAACTACCACTATCTGCTAACATATTTGCCAGATATTAATCAACCAAATCAATAAAGTTGACAGACTTACAGGCTTTTCACCTCACATTTAAAGACTCTCCTTTCCTAGCAACACTGTTTATTTCACTGACAGACTGTCACGATCAGCCTCATATTGCTCTTTCAAAAGGACACATTCTCCTTTCAATGTCATCCCTTCAGTCTTCATAGCTTAATGTCAGATATGGAGGCTGCACATCCCCATACAGTACTGAGCATTTGGTGCCAAAGGGGGTGGGGGGGGTGTCATCATCACAGCCAACAACCGATCCATAATTGTAAAATGTACTCGCTGTCATTTCAAACAGTTGCTTGTCAGAATTTCTAATGCAGCACGACAGATTATTTCACTGAGTGAGCGGCTAATCGATACGTTCAAGGACTTTGCAGATAGCGGCGTCCTTGAAATGGCCAATTACCAATCAACACTCAAAGTGGACCTTTGATAGAGCAAGTTTAAATAGAAATGCCGATTTAAAGGCTCACAGATTAGGGCTGTATAGGCGATGAAAAAGCTGCTGATACAGCATGTGGCGTGGCTGGGAGGGAGAGACGAGATCCAACACTGCTGCAAAAGTGTTCCTCGTCATTTAAACAATTAAGTGTTGAGCCTTACACCAACCGCAGAGGCTGACTGCTGTCAAGTGTCTGCATGAGCTACTCTGGTGTACATTCAGGCCGACTGAAACTTGAATCACTTTCAGCACCGACACACAATACGTTGCACCTGTAATAACAGCCCGTCAGTCTGTGTAGCGAGTATTTCTGGGAAGCCACATAAAGGGCGTTGTGGGGCGACAGTGTCAGCGAGCATGGCCATGTAACAGAAGAAGAAAGCTGGCCCGGTGTCTCAGAAGTCCCCGTGAATCTCCAAGGTGCATCCAGGCAGTGTTGAGTTGTAGCGACGCCCTCATGAAAGAGCAGTAGACACAATAACAGGGCTGAACTGCAGCTCTGTGCTGTATCTCTGCTGCAGGGGACAAGGGTCTGCTCTGTTCACTTTGACAAACTCACAATAGCAGCTCAGCATTCAAAATATACAGTGATCGTGTGTGACACTGTGTTTAAAGTGGGAATTAAAAGGAGCCCGTAACAAAAATTTGATTGGCCTAATTTCATTTAAATTATTGTTGAACGTTTTCTAGAAATTCAAACATAACTATTTGAAATTATGACAGCTGTGTAAATGCCCCCTTTTTGCTGTAAGTCTTTACTTTTTTGGGGAAAAGCAGCATAAAAAAATTCCCTCCATAGTTTGTGACTATTTGAAGATTAAATAAAAAATGTTCATCCACACACACACCAGTCTTGTTTAAAGCTCAGAAATGGCACCTGTGTCACATGTTTGTAATTGCATCTTTAGTTTTAAGAGACAAAGCCAGACCGTCCTTAACAAGTCAAGCAACTTTGTTTGAGCAAATTTTTAATGCACCTTGGGCTCATTTTCAAACTACTTAGCTACACATTCAAAGTCAAACGGAAATAAGATCAACCAAATCACGTGAAAGACAACATAAAGCTTCAAAAGGGCGTTCATGCGTATCTTTAATAGTTAATCAAAGAGTTACCAGGTGACTTTATGAAACGCACACATCTTGCACAGGACACCTAAGCTAGCTTAATACAGACAGCACATGCTAAAACAAAGTTTTAAAAAAGTACAAAAAGAGAAACTGCTAGTGCAAGTTCAAATTCCGCCGTTACTTTCTGCAACAATGTTTAAATGCAGTCCTTCTTGAAAGCAAACGCTAACATAGAAATCTTCCACATGGTTTGCACGTTATCTTATGGAAGTGACTTTAATTAAAATAAAGTTTTCAGAAAAGTTAAAGAACTACATTTAACTGCAGCGCACGCGAGGTATGCGCACAGCTTATCCCAAGCGAGATGTCACTACGCATCACAGCGAAATGTCATCAGCTCAAATAGCTACATTAGATAACACAGAGAAGACATATCAGCTTTTAGTTATAGTAGAATAAACGTCCGCTAAAGCTTGTCAACAGCTCCATAAATGTTGATGTATTTGGCAACTCGCTTGCACGCGCTGTCAAAAGAGAAAAAGTGGCACACAGAAGAAAAAAACCCAGAGCGAGGACACGTTTCACACTAGATGAAAGTCCTATCAAAAACCGAACAAGGCTTAGTCATTAAACAAACAAACTTACCCAATGAAAGGAACGGTTTGGTTTCCATGTCTGTCTGGTAGGTTAGCTCATGCCAGCTGAGACGACCGCGTTTGGGAGTTTTTCACAGGCGGCTGCTCGAGCACACCAGACCAGACCAGGGCGCTGCTGCAGCTGCTGCTGTCCTCCTCTTCAAGTAGACTCGGCACGAAGCGGTAAAAGTGACAAGTCAATGTGTGATAGTCTCAGAAGATAACCTAATGTTTCTACCTCTGTTTGCTCACTCAGCTGCTGCGCTCGCGCTCCTCTCCTCTCCCTCTCGTGCTCCGGTGTGTACAACAACTCCAACTACTGGATCTGCACTGCAAAAGGGACCTGTGCAGGGGGTACTCCCACCAACGTACGCCGAGCAGCAGCGACACCACAAATACAGACTTACCGTGAACTTTGAAATGAACAACGCACAAATAAAAGGCAAACATGTATTGCATTTCATCACAGATATTAAAAGTCTGCAGAATTTCCTTGAGGTAGAGGTTATACAAAATCGTGCAGAGCCCTTTCAGGTGAGCAGCAGCTAGGCTACTTATACTTTTCACTGCTTATCTTATGTTATTTTAACCTGGCCACATCTGTTGAACCAGAGCTATTAGCTCAATAGATACATGTTTCCAATGCATACTCACCGCTGAAGCAATTAGCCTAGATCTCTCTCTAGAAACTGCTACAACATACTATTTGATAGCATTGTATCCAGTGTTTTGAAACTCAAACTCAGGTATAAATAACTGGAGACTGGATTGGAGAATTATATCATTATTGTTAGCAACAGAAAACTAAGATCCAAGAATGACATTTAATTGCCAGTATATTTGCAATTTAGTTAAACGACTACATGAATGTGTTGTACATTCCGATTCAGATGTAGTCAAAACTTTGTCCATCTCAAAGAAATGTGAATTTTTCTTTGTTGTGTCTCCACAGAACCTGATCCTTTTTTTTTTAATGAAATTACAATATAAAACATTAATTTTATCAACTTGTAACCTGATTCAAAACTAAACTGGCTATCATAACCCATTCCTAACCATAAGATATTGGGTAATACAGAAAAAAGGGTAGTCCAAGACCAAGTTGTGCAAGCTAAAATGTTACACTGCTATAATATCAATATTTTTTCTCAAAAGTCCCCACTCTACATCTGCTAATGCTTACCGGTACTTAATTCATACTGTGATCTGCCAACATAGCACAAAAAAAGCTATGAATTTATTGCAGAAGGATAAAAGTTTGGTTGCAGATTCACATAAGCCCCCCTCGGCTATAGCTTTACAGCACGCCAATTTGCATAACTCTCACTGCATTAGAGCAATGCCAGATCGAGATCTCTGTCATTGTTCTTGTAGCTATATCTTTCTTGGACATGAAAGTTTATGCCTAATTCAAGCCACATCCATCTTGTGTGCAACTCCTCCCCTTCGACACTCAATCCTGCACATAGAAGAAGGCACATGTTTCAGGAGAGTGAAAAATGTCCTTTCTCTGGCCCAGATCGAAGGAGAATAACACAGATGCAGGATTTACATTTCCCCCCATACTGTAAAATCCCTTATGCAGTGCATTATAGGAGCGGTGTAGGGTATACTGTACATATGCCTCTAGCAGCCATCCTCCAGGCCCCTGTGATGAGCCTGTTCCTATTAAGCATTTGAAGGTGTTCACCACGTTTGTACTGAGGCGAGATACATAATTAATGCAATGCATGGCACATCAAAGATCAAAGGCAGTTCTGCAAAAAAAAGTTAAGTTAAGTCTGACTGGGCACTGTTTCAAGGTGTGTTTGTGTGTAAGAGAGAGTGTGCGTGTGTTTTTGTGTAGGTGTGCAGATGTGGGAGGAGAGAGAACAATGAGGACGGCTGTTTATTCCACTCAAGGCCTTGCTTTTGTGCGAATATGTCCTTCATCTATCTTCCATGTAAACAATCAATCATCAGACAGTGTCGTGTTAGCATGATGATGTTAAGTAACTTAATTGGCTTGGTAAATGCTCATCAAAAGGGGAGAGAGGGAGGGAAGAGCAACAATTGGACAATTTGCCTCGGGCCTTCACTCTGTAATAGAAGACAGACACAGCACAGTCTTTTTTAAACACTTCGACCAGGCCGGGTTCTCTCATCTGCCTGCTACACAGAGCTATTGAATCCTTAACTTGGATCATGATTAATAGCATTCTGACCCTTCACCTCCATCCATATAAATTCTCTTGAGGCTGTTTTGGCTCTCCTCAACACCTCACACCTCTGCTAGAGGAGGACTTGAGTCTATACTTAACTCTTAATTGCAATATCTCAAGGCTCGGTTCTTCCTCTTCTTTCTCCAGTGCCGTGTTTTTCTTCACTTTAAGCTACGTGTTTGGGCCCCAGGGGATGGGAGACCACCGTTAAGATACACTCTCTGCTATGGTTGCTTTGACAGTCAACCTCCTCCTCTTTCTCCCTCTCTTAAAATGGGTGATAAATGAGACAAGGGCCTTTTGGTCTCCTTTGTACTTCGACCATTCACAACAAGCTCATCCATAAAAGTGATTATGGCCTCTTTCAGTGGCAATGACAATGGTGTCCAATCCTGAGGAATGTACAGATAAATGTGTACTGCAATTTTTGTCTACAATGTCAGAAAATGGGGGGAAATGCTCATTAGATTTTCCCAGAGTCATATGTGGTGTCTTCAAATCTCTCGTTATGTCCAAACAATGTTCCAAAACTCAGGGATAGCAAAATGTTCAGTAAACAACATCAATTTGACTTTTCTTCTTGATAATTGACTTAAACAATTAATTGAACATCTACTACTACTTAAACATTACTGGAATCCAATATTAAAACATTTCAAATTAAGCCAAGCCTCTCAACGAAATAGAAGATACTACTTAAAGCAAGTCGCAGTCGCACACATAGTCGATTTAGTTTTTATTAGGAGGAAATACCAGAAATTTCTCTGTTTTGTTTGTTTTTATTGATTCCCCTCAAATGTGGACATTATTGAGGTCTGAGGAAGAATGTGTGCTACGAGGAAAACAAAAGCATGTGAGATCATTAGGGCGTTTGCTAAGGTGTTTAGCATTGTCCGCCCCAAGGGGAAAGTCTTGATCGTCACAACCCCGGGTTCACATTCCTTAACCCCAGGGTCAGGGCTTTTGTCTGAGGATAGCACTGAGGCAACTTCCCCTGCGGAAATCAACAAGAGCTGACACACTGAACGCTGGAGACGCACACAGAGGCAGGAAGAGGGACCCCCACACACACAGGAGCACACGCATGGTCATAAACGTGGCTGTTTTGTCTAAAAAATGGGAAAACTGTAAAAGCACCATACCAGTTTGTCAGTTTTTAGTGCGTGAAATACAAATCACATACTCATACTTCACATTTTTGCTGAACACGGCTGTACACTTTTTTGGATGCTTTTTTACCTCCACCAAGGAGGTAGTGGTTTTTGGTCTGCTTTGTTTGTTTGTCTGTCTGTCAGAAGGATTAAAGAAATACTACTGGCCCCATTTTCATGAAACTTGGTGGAAGGGTGTAGCACGGGTCAAGGAAGAACCTATTACATTTTCTTCAGGTGGCCAATACACAAATTATGTTTCACTTTCGTTACCGTTGCAAGATTTGGCATTTATGTGGGGTCGGAATAATAAACAGATATCAACGTGTTGTTTAAACGCTCTGTGCAATAAAATAAAACTTATACTTATATTGTTTTCTACGACTTAAAGGCATGAACACGCCAAAGTCGGAAGATCAACTTCCAACTTGTGAAATTGGACCATCCGAGGAGCATGTGAAGACGCCATTGGCCTTGGAGTGTCATTCTAGTTCCATCCGTTCTAGGCAGCCATTGGTTTCCATTCATTTATATGTCTTGTGTTGTTTAATCACATGAAAGTACTACCACATTTTAAAATAATTTAAAAGTGATTTTAATTAAATGGGCTAAAACATGCAAAACCAAACAATCCAACGACTGGAGAAATCTTTTCTTAAATGTCTTTATTCCACAGAATAAAAATGAAAACCTAAACCAAATATCTCAGGAAACAATTCCTGGTTTCCAACGAAGCGCCTAGGAAGCACATTCACCTCATATGCACAGCACCTCTTTGCTCTGCTCTGTTGTCACAGGCAGAGTTCATTTCATCGGAGGTGTTAAGAGCTTTGTGAATATCTGCCCATCAAATGGAACTGATGGATGACATGAATCCAGGCGCGGGGCCAGGAAATGGTAGTTTAAATTTAAAAAAAACGCACAATATTTTCCTAAATGATCAGAGCCCATTCCGCTCAGGGCTGTTATCAATATTGAACATTACATCAGCTGTATCTGCTGGGTTTTGACTGTTGCAATGGCCAGACAAGACCCCCTCAACGGGAACATCTGAAGCTCAGGCATGCATCATTCTTTAATATCATATTAAAGTGAAATTGGCTACATTTAAACAGACGCAGCGATAAATCTCATCAGCACTTGGCAGAAGCTGGTTTTATCTCGGAGGGGGAAAATCACCGTCCCTGCAGAGCATCATCTTCTTACCTACGATTGAGTCCAGCATTATTGCACAATGATGGAGCTACTGTGCTGCTGGAGCCGACAGATTGAGAGGCTGAATTATAGCTGTGCAAAGGGGTGAAGGTGTAGTCAAACATTTCCTTTTTGGGGGGGTCTGGAGTTGAATAAGGATGTGTTCACGTTGGAAGGTTAAGAGTGGAATGTATTTTTGATTTAATTTCTGATAAATAATTAAAATAAGATTTCTCAGTTTTGTCTTGTTTTAGAAAATCTAAATTTCTGTTGAAAAACTATAAAATAAATTCTCTTCTCTGCTACCGTCTAAAAACTCAAGTCAGAGATCCAGAAAGTGTCACCTTCAGAATGTCCTTTTTCCCTTTTTATCTTTTTTACATCTATCCAACCTGTCTCCAGTGTGACAACTGTGTGCAGAAACTGAGAATACAGGTGCCTGATCACAGTTTTTATTATCAAATTCCTGCAGCACCATTACACGTAATCTATCCCTCCACAGACTTGAGTTTGAGTATACAGCACATTACCTGAGATCTGTCTTTTCCAAAGCCCCCATTCACATAGCCATATAGCTCTGTTCTGAAATGACAGAAGAACTACCAATGCTATTGTTTTTCCGATTGTACTGAATGTTACACATTTCTTTACAGACAAAATGTGCTGGAAACTACACGTCTAAACGTTAACTGTCACTGACAAAAGTCACTCATTTATTTTGGCTTGCAGTTTTGCCTTGCAAAGCTCAGCTTCATTGAGTTGCATTGTTGCGGATCCTGCTTCCTAATCCTGCTTTGCTTTGCAGCGTTGTGACTTGCAATCACAGTGCATCTTGTAACAAAAAGGTGGTCTACTTCAATTCCATAGGCTGAAAGATTTGAAGGTGGGTTAAATGACTGGCTGGACAGAGCGTCTATTTTTGTTACTTCTTTATAATTCACTTATGTGCTTTAATTTGCTTCAGCTGCAGATGCACATGTGCTTGTGAGGTAACTGAGTGCACTAAGATTAGGAAACATTACTCAAAAAAACTCAACAAATAAAGGTAGACAATGCAAAAATATATCAGTCTAAAACTAGAATTGATCTTATTCAACCCCAAAATGATCATTTGTGTTTTTCATTTTTGCAAGAATCTTCTCCTTTTTTTTAATTTCATGTTCAACGTGGAGGCATGCATGAAAAACAAAGTTTTCTTCACAGATTCAAGGTGATGCGGTGATAAATTGATGTATAAATTATAATTTTGGGGGTTAAGTATTCCTTTAAGATCTTAAATAACAGCTATAAACCTCAGAGAAGCCTGGACATATCTGATATTGGTCAATAGATGTGTCCTAAGTGACATCCTCTCCGCTCGGTTACAGTACAGCTGGGAGAGAGCGCAACACTGTTGGACTTCAGCTGGGTAAACATTCCCCACCGAGGCCAGAGATCTTGTGTACACACAGGGCACAGCGCACATTCAGCAAGGGGGCCCTCACAGCCGCAGCAAGGATGGATGGTCTAACCAGGCCAAAGTCCATGTGGGCACAGCAGTCGAAATATGACAAGAGACCACCCCATCTGCTGAAGCCATTAAGCTCTGATAAACAGATACCAGCTTGGTTTAGGCTGTGGATCAAACAAAGTTGGTTTGCAAAGATGCACACACGCTGTATGTTAAGCAGTCCTCAGACCGCCTGTGAAGGAAATATACTTAATGGTGCTTGAAAGAGACTTTTCACTGAGAGGAACATTAGAGTGAAGTAACAGGACACCTACAGACCAGCAGTGATCGTATAGCCAATAATAAACCTCTGTGATTCAGACACGGCGTTGCGATAGAGATAATACATTTTCCTTTGCCATAATCAAAGTCATTTTTTCTGTAGTTGAACGGAGGCCTGTGGAGTTACCCCAGCTAGATTAGTGTGTGTGTGTGTGTGTGTGTGTGTGTGTGTGTGTGTGTGTGTGTGTGTGAGGCCCAGTTAGCCCAGGGGATGCACTGCAGAGAGTAACAGTGATGCTATTTGTCTGTATTAACCCCTCCTCACACAAGCTCATGTTCTGCCAATTTGACATTCCACGCCTACCATCTTTAATAGTACTCAGACCTTTGTTTGTTTGTCACTTAGTCATCAGGATATCAAAAAATACTTGGTAGATTTCAGTGAAATTTGGTGGAACGTTAGTCCATTGGCCAAAGAAAAAGGGATTAGTTTTTGGTGCAGATAGTGATGCCATATGAGCATTTATAATCTCTTTTATTTGAGCTCATGACTCCTGATATATGAGGCATAGATACAAATACATTTTGGTTCAAGGCATTACACGCCAAGCCCATTTCTGCCAACATTTATTGACTTGGTACTTTTGGCAACAGTTTGCCAACACTCTTCTAACAAATTTCATCCAATCAAAACCAGATTTGGTACATAAAGTAATTGGATGAGTTTGAAAAAACATGTCCTTCAACAACACAGTAAGCTTTTTCTGATTTGATGCCCCTTTCAGCAGGATGACATCATTTGTCCAATTCCAAAAAAGTTTAAAATCGTAAAGAAATTGGATGATGTCATAATACTATGGTTAAGGTTCGGTTAGGTTTTGGCACAAAAACGGCCTTCTGTATATTATATTTTGGGTCAAATAACTTGCTTAATGGAGCTTTGTTGTCATGGTTACAATAACAAACATGCGGTTAAGCTTGTTGACCGTCCTTTGGAAACATCAACATCAACACCTCCTGTGTTACATCTTTCTCTATGATTCATATCCAAAATCTTCTAGTTGTGATCATATTTACATAAACTTCAAAAGATCTGAAAAGCATTATGCAATTGCAAAAATTCTGATGACACATGCACATATCAATGTAAAGCGTTCCAGAAAAGGTTGATGGAATTTTGGCAATAGGAACCGCAACACGACAAATTTAAATAGCTCTCCGGAGACCATGAGTCCGACTCACCTACAATTTAACAATTGATCCTAATTTTCCAAGACCAGATTTTGGTATGTGTGTTTTGATGCAGCTTTCAAGGTACAGGGTAACTCCACTTAACATTTTCTACTAATCACATTCAAAATGTTGCAGCCTTTACAGACCTAGGCACTCTCTCAGTATGTCAGAGGAGAGAAGCCCAATTCTGGGCCGGATGTAGTCTGGACCTCCTCGCCAACACCGTTACTTCCATACAATTAAATAGCTATTGTAGTCTTTGTAGATTTAAAATTAAAACAAAGTTCAAAAGGAATTCACTGGAGGTGAACAAAGTTCGATGCAATAGAGTTTATTCTTCTAAAAGACAGAGATAAACCGAAGTGTGTTACCGGTAACGCACTACTGATAAACGCACATCGATTATCCACAACATGGCCTACTCTAGATATTGAATACATTGATTATGATGTATTAAATTATAATACGTGGGTGGTGATGGCCTAGTTGTCTAGTGGTACACCTTCCAAACAAAACACTAGAAGGTCAGGAGTTCAATACCAGGCTGCCACCCTGAGCAAGGTACTTAACCCTGAGTTGCTCCAGGGAGACTGTCCCTGTACTTAGTTCAATGTTCAACTTAGTTTTTTATTTGTCTCATTTTAATGTGTGACCTTGGATTTTCTTTTTTTTAAATCAAAGAATGTGTTTCGAAAGAATTGTCATTATTGCCTATTCATGTAGCTCACTCATCACATCTCAAAAACTTTTGAATGTTAAAGTTTCAAGAGTCAAGCAAGAAAAATTAATATTATTTCCAAACCTTCCATGCCAGAACAGCTCTATCTTGTCAGCAGACTACTGGAGAGCCACCCTTCCTTCACACATTATCTGTCTGTGAACTGTGAGCATAGGGCTTGGATGTGTTTGTGTATGTGGGTGTGTGTGTCTGAGCCACACTCTCGCTGTGATTTACAGCTTCTCTCACACTCTCCCCTTCTGTCTGCTGGTCAACTGCCATGGTGAAGGCGGCTACAATGACTGGCTACCAAGAACCATAAATCTGGACACTTCCTACCACTGTCTCCCACTTCAAGGGGAAGCCTGTCCTGTTGCAAACATGATTAACCCTCTTCCTCTCTGTCCACAACCCCCTGCACACACCCTGCAACCTCCGTCCTCCTTCCCCCAACAAGAGGCCAAGCTGCAGGGGAAAGAAACAGGGCCTCCTTCACACCTCAGAGGCAAGGAACCTTCCAGATTTGCCATTCCTTCCCTACACAGGAAACAACTAATTAAGTATAACCTAGACTTTGTATCGGACCTATAAAGGCATTTTACATTTTAAAACAGTGTAAAAGTAAACAGTTCATGCAAGGAAATCTTTTATTCCTCCCCCACAATATGCTGAGCATGAAAGCTAAGGCTTTTTTCTTTAAGTTTTTATGAAAGCGCCTCACTTCTCCCAATGACAAAGTGAGAAAAAAAGTTTTCAAAAGGCTTTCAAACCACAAAAGACTCGTTCGAGATGAGTGAAGCGATAGTCCCAGAATGCCAATTTGCAGCTTAGTAAGGAAGTTTGCTTGGTGCTGGGAGGTTTAGAGCAGGAATAGAGACGTGTTGTCATTGAGCTGCCTGAATGCATCTATGAAATTTCAGATGAAAAAGGGGTGTGTGTGTGTATGTGTGTGTGTCTGTGTGCTGTCAGTGGAGAGCGGGTCCTTCAGTGAACTGTGACAGCAGACTATAACATGTGCCTTCAGTTGAAGCCCCAGCCTATATGGTTTGCCCCTGCCCAGAGGAAACCCACACACTTGAAACCCACATAAACACACAGTCCTAATCGCCCACGTGCACACAAAGGGACAGACAAGCTTGCATATGCATCTATCCACCCACCTACCTACACACATATATAGACAGAGACAAGCATAAGCATACAACACACATACAGAACCATGGGCACACAATAGCCTGCACACACACACACACACACACACACACACACACACACACACACACACACACACACACTCATTATTCACGGAGAAACACACAGATGCTTGATCTCCTTGCTGTCAGTCAGGCTCTTATTCTTGGTTCCAGCTGAGGACACTGATGTAACATTTTAAAAAAAACTTTATATGGCCAATCAAGTCAAGCCACTCAAAATTCTTTGAGTGTTGATGCAAAAAAGGACAATGACTTTTCATGCCAAAACTATTCCAAGTGGCACGACTGGTTGGCTGGTAAATAGTTAGTTATGTTGTCAGTGTAGCATGAACCGTGGTGTATCAATTGGTTGGTGAATGAACATTTGTATCAGTGGACTAAACCAGTTGGTTGCCTTGTTCAAGTGCTTCTTGTGTATTACTGCCACTGTAAATTCTTCATTCACATAATAGCACTTTGATAGTATGGCCGCTTTAACATAAGCTAACACAGGAGCTAATATTTAACTATCATTGAACTAAAGCATTGTATTGATGTTTACTTAACAAAATGTGATAACAATTCTGAAAATACATTGAAGGCTTAAAATCTGTTGTTTTCTTTAAGTAGAAATATCTTTGTTTTCATAGCTATATATTTTTCATTATTGAAGTAAAACAATAAATATGGTCTGAAGTTGTAAATAATACAATGTTGACGTTTAAAATGTATTGATAACTAGAAATGTTTGCATGTTTCATTTCATAACAGAGCCTAAATAAAGCATTGTTTGTGCTGTTTCTTATACACTGTGTGTTTACAGTCTGACTTTACCTAATGGCTTGTCAGTTAATAATGTGACGATGGTGTATTGAATAAAATTGTGAGATTACAGTAACGCATGGTGTGGATATATACCAAACTATAAAAAATATTTCCAACATAGAAGATTGCATTCCAAACGTGAAGTAGCTGGAAAGCTGCCACTTTTATGACAGTTGTATACACATGTCTGCTAGATGATGATGCATCTGCAGCCTGAATCAACATGGGAAATCCTGTATATACTGCGAGATGGCAAAGGAATGAATATGGTATGTATACAGCATTGTACAGAACAACTGACACGGCACTCCTAAATGTTTAATTCTTTCAAAAAGTATTTTTGCTACCCTGATTTATGTGATCAAGGGATGGACAGAGCATTTAGTATAATGCAGTCCAATAAATAAATAGAAAACACAAACTATGGCCTAAAAAGGACAATGAACTGAACAATAAAAACAAGTGGTGTGTAGACTAATGCATTAGCAATGTCCAAAATTACAACATCAAGGTCTTTTGTTGACAAAATACTTAACTTTATGGTAATATCACGTATTTATCGGCCTTCCTATATAGCTGTAAAGAAACGTTTTCGATGTGATGTCATGGGAAGGCAAATAGCAAAACACTTTTAAGGACATTTCGCACGACATGTCTATGGATTTTTAAACTTTTCGCACGTCATTTAACGCCTCGTTCTCATTGCATTTTAAGCTTTTCATGTGTCAGTTAATGCAACGTTGTCAATCCCAGCTGGTCACACAGTTTCAAACACGTGGTTAACGATGTGTATTCACACAAAACTACTTGGTTATGTTTGAATAACAAGGCTTATGTAACATGATGATGACATTCAATCATAACAAACAATGTAGTCAATACATCTGGCTACATATATTTATACTTTAAGTAGGTTCAAAATGAGTTATTGCACCGACCAGAAGAGTGACATGTACTTCTGTCAGAACAACACAATTATTGTGAAACAGACTCTATGCTGTGTTTTAACTGGCTCTTCGGCACTTCAACAGAAAACAGCTGAAGAGCCCTCACGACTGTACTCCAGCAAATCCAATACAACAGGTAAGAAGCCTTAAAATATATTTGTTGGAAGCCAAAATAGAAATAATAGGTCTCTGCTTTTGTGCGTTGTGAGTGAGAGACATGCTCCTCTGCTCGCTGAAAGTTTGATCAGAAATGATTCAGCCGAGACTCATGTTCCCATACCTTACCACCTTTCCTTTGCTAATAGAAAAACACTGAAGTCATTAGCCATGTAATGATTTAGACTAAAAAGACCTGTGAAGGAGCCGCCACCTGCTCTGATACTCTTTTTGCCTCCATTTCCCCTCCCTCCATCCCTACCTCTGAAAGCATGATGAGGTCATTATGTCATTATTATAATAATCCCATGAATGAAGTCCCAACCACGGAAACAACACCTGTTAGATGCACCCACAGGGATGTTTTCAGCTAGCAGTTTGCATCTTTCATTTAGTTTTTTTCTTCCTTCTTTTGCTGGGGGGAGAAAATAAATAAGTGATGGAGCAACACTGTTTATGCAAATCTCATTTCACATGGGTCTTATGTCCTGCCATGCTTTCTTGGCAGCGCACAGCTGAGATTGCGGGGCAAGTGACAGCGCAGAGGCTTAATATGACTGATTTGCTCTGTAATGATAATGCGATTGAGCACACTGTTTGTGGCGAGCACAAAGAGGGCACATGAATGAGAGAGGGTTTGGTGTTAAAGTGTGAATGATCAGAAAGAACCAGCCTTCTTCTCCCCAGGCTCATACAGTAGATACATTAAGGCATGTTGTACCTCCTGGGCAGAGTACAGTCTGCTGTGTGTGTCTGGATCATGCACCATATAGAAGTCTTCAGTGGGTGAAGTCAGCTATTGTGCTGCAGTGATGGATTGCTGTCAACATGTGGTATTTATTGTATATATTGTGTCACTCTGGCTCTCACTCACCATTGTTTGCCTCACACTCCTCTCGTTTTTAACATCTGGCGAGTTAACCCTAACCCAAGTTAGAAGTCTGAACATTCAAAATGTTTAGGACACTTTTGTCAGGACAGACAGACGAGGACCCAGGAGCGCAATTTCGAAATCAAGGTACACACACACACACGCACACGCACACGCACACGCACACGCACGGCAGTAGTACAGTATCACAGATCAGGAGTCAGAGTTGAAAGCAGGCAGGCAGGCAGGCAGGATTCCGATGTAGGCTTGCAGATGATCTGACAAGCGTGGACTGAAAAACAGGGCTTTCTATACAGGGCATGATGAGTGGTAAATGCAGTGCAGCTGGTAAGTTAACGAGGGTGGAGCAGAGACAGGTGGAGGTAATTGAAAACAATTAGTGGTGTTACCAGGCAGGGAGAGGGCTCATGACAGGACCCCTCCCCCAAGGGAGGGCTCCAGAAGTCCCCAAGAAACACCACCAAGCCGGGCGGGAGGAGGGGGAGCCGGCGGAGGGTCAGAATTCCTCTGAGCGGTCAGAGTCCATATCCTCAGCGGCACCGTCTCCATCAGAAGACTCGACATCCGAGGGCCCCAGCTCAGAACCAGGTTCAGGGTCAGGACTAGACACCGGAGCAGGGGCAGCAGGGCCTGGAAGTGGATCTACATGGCAAGAAGCCCTGCGCCGACCCCGTCGGAGAGATGGCTGGTCAGGGTGTTGGCGATGGAATTCAGTGATGAGGGCCGGATCCACAATTCTTCCAGCGGGAACCCAAGACCTCTCTTCAGGACCATAACCCTCCCAGTCCACCAGATATTGGATGCCCCTACCCCTTCGTCGAGAGCGGAGCAGTCGCCGGACCGTGTAGACGGGGCCACCGTCGAGGAAGCGCGGAGGAGGAGGCGATGGTGCTGCTGGGACCAGTGGGCTCTCATGTACAGGTCTGAGCTTGGAGACGTGGGATGTCGGACTGCCGTAGGGCTGATGACCCTCTGTATGGGAAAGGGTCCAATGAAGCGAGACGCCAGTTTCCGCGACTCCACCCGCAGTGGTATATCTCGAGCCGACAACCAGACCTTCTGTCCGACATGGTAAACTGGTAAATCCTCCTCCGGTTAACTCCGATAGCATAGCTTGCACTGGACTTCAGGAGTGTGGCGCGAGCCTGGGCCCATGTGCGGCGGCAGCGGCGGGCATAGGCGAGCGCAGAGGGACAGGTAGCATCTCCCTCCTGACTGGAAAACAGAGGTGGTTGATATCCATAAACACATTGAAAGGGGGAGAGTCCGGTGGCAGAACTGGTGAGTGAGTTGTGGGCATATTCTACCCAGAGAAGATGTTGGGCCCAAGCACGGGGGTAGCGTGAGGTCACACACCTCAGTGCCTTCTCCAGCTCCTGGTTCATGCGCTCCGTTTGACCATTCGACTGTGGGTGGAATCCCGATGACAGACTGGCGGTGGCCCCAAGAAGGTTGCAGAATTTCTTCCAGAAGGCCACAGAGAATTGAGGGCCTCGGTCTGACACAATATCCCTGGGCAGACCATGGACTCGAAACACATGTTGCAAGACCACCCGGGCGGTCTCCTTTGCAGTTGGCAGCTTTGGGAGGGGCACGAAGTGGGTCATCTTACTGAAGCAGTCAACGATGGTGAGGACGACAGTGTTTCCTTCAGATTGCGGAAGGCCCGTAACGAAGTCCAGGGAGATATGGGACCAGGGTCGCATGGGCACTGGCAGAGGCTGGAGTAACCCAGCTGGGGGCTGACTGGGGGTCTTGTGCTGGTTGCAAGTGGGGCAAGCTCTAACAAACTCCTGGATATCTTTCCTCATCAACGGCCACCAGAAACGTTGGGAGAGCAGATGGAGGGTGCATGTGATTCTGAGGTGACAGGCCAGGCGAGAGTCGTGCCCCCACTGAATCACCTGAGACCTCAGATCTGCTGGGACAAAGAGACGGTTAGAGGGGCATGCACTGGGGCTCGGCTGGTTCCGGATAGCTTCTCTGACCTGCTCCTCAATGTCCCAGGTCAAGGCAGCAACAACACAGGGGCTTGGGAGGATGGTTGTCGACTCCTCATTGGATGCCTCATCCTTCTGAAACATCCTGGAGAGTGCGTCGGGCTTGATATTGTGGGAGCCAGGACGGTAGGAGAGCGTGAAGTTAAAACGGGTGAAGAATAATGACCACCAACACTGGCGGGAGTTCAGCCTCCTGGCTGTCTGGATATACTCCAGGTTTTTATGGTCTGTCCAGACCACAAACGGAACTTTAGACCCCTCCACTCCTCGAGGGAGCTTGACGGCCAGTAGCTCTCGGTTGCCGATGTCGTAGTTGCATTCTGCTGGAGTCAGTCTACGGGAGTAAAAGGCACAGGGGTGCATCTTGCCATCCTCTGCTGCTCGTTGGGAAAGCACCGCTCCAACTCCTACATCCGAAGCATCTACCTCCACCACAAACTGCCGTCCAGCGTCAGGCATTTGGAGAATAGGGCCTGAGGTGAAACGAGCTTTGAGGGTCTTGAAGGCTTTGTCAGCGGCTGCTGTCCACTGAAACGGCTGTGTCACGCTGGTCAGCGCAGTGAGTGGTGCTGCCACTGTGCTGTAACCCCGGATGAATCTCCTATAAAAGTTGGCGAACCCCAGGAACTGCTGCAGTTTTTTTACGGGTCTCTGGAACCGGCCACGACACCACAGCAGACACCTTTGCAGGATCCATTTGAACGCTGCCTTCGGTCACCACATAACCCAGGAATGAAACAGACTTGGCGTGGAACTCGCACTTCTCTGCCTTCACGAAGAGAGAGTTCTCCAGCAACCGGCGTAGCACCAACTGGACATGGTGAGTGTGTTCTGTCTGAGTTTTTGAAAAGATCAAAATGTCGTCAAGGTAAACGAAAACAAACTTATTGAGCATGTCTCTGAGGATGTCGTTTACCAGCGCCTGGAACATTCCCGGGGCATTGGTGAGACCGAACGGGATGACGAGATATTCGTAGTGTCCTGTTGGAGTGTTGAACGCAGTCTTCCACTCGTCACCCTCTCTCATCCGCACCAGATGGTAGGCATTCCGCAGGTCTAGCTTGGTGAACACTGTGGCCCCTTGCAGCAGTTCAAAGGCGGAGGAGAGTAGGGGTACAGGATAACGATTCTTGACTGTAATGTCGTTCAAGCCCCGGTAATCGATGCACGGACGGAGAGAGCCATCTTTTTTCCGACAAAGAAGAATCCCGCTCCCGCGGGGGAAGATGATGGACTGATTATGCCGGTGGCCAGTGAGTCGTTTATGTAGTCCTCCATGGCTTTTCTTTCTGGGGCTGACAGCGAGTAGAGACGGCCCTTCGGGGGTGTGGTGCCAGGCAGAAGGTCGATGGCGCATATGGTCTGTGTGGTGGCAGAGACGTGGCCTTGGACTTGTTGAACACCTCTCTCAAGTTGTGATAACAGGCAGGAACATTGGATATGTCGGGGGCGGTGCTGGAAGCTCCCCGGTCGATTGGCAAGATGGTTCCCTTTAGGCAGGTCTGATGGCAGCCCCTCCCCCACTCGCGTATTGTGCCTGTTTCCCAGTCAAGTTGGGGGTTATGAAGGCGGAGCCACGGAAATCCAAGGATGAGTGGTTGGCCGGGTGAGGGTAAGAGATGGAACTGGATGGACTCCTGGTGGTTTCCTGACAGCAGAATTATCACAGGGGCCGTGATGTGAGTGATGGTGCCGAGACGGTGTCCATCCAGGGCTCGTGCAGGAACGGGTGGAGTGAGTTGTTGACGGTTCACGCCCAGTTGCCGCGCGAGCTCTGTGTCCATTATGTTTGTTTCGGCTCCGGAATCCACTAGGGCGGCCAGGGTGTGAGTTGTGTCGGAAAGTCGAAGGCAGAGCTGAAGCAGGGGTTTTCGGATGGGGGGAGACTGAAGATGTATTGAGCTCACCCGGATCTCCCCTACACCTGGTGAGCTGCGGCTTTTGACGGGCTTGACAGGCGGGGGGTGGAACGTGAAGGACTCCCCCCGAATGCGGATGGCTGGTTGACTCAGACGCCCTCTCTCTCTCTTCTGCGGGTCTAGATACGCCGATCAATGCGAACGGCAAGGGCAATGGCGTCATCAAGTGTCTTGGGCTGCTCATGAGACGAGCTCGTCTTTAATGTAGTCCGCCAGGCTGTGGAGGAAGGCGTGCACCAGTGCCTCGGAGTCCCACGAGCAGCGACTTGCCAGGGTACGAAAGTCTATGGAGAAGTCTGCCACCGTCCGATTGCCCTGGCAGGTGGTCAGCAGTGCCTGTGATGCTTCGGTTGTTGTTGAACCTAAGTCAAAGACCTTTAACATCTCCTCTTCGAAGGCACTGAAGGAGGCACAGGCTGGGGTCTGCCGGTCGAACTCTGCCGCTCCCCACAACCGAGCTCGGCCGGTGAGATGGGTAATGACGTAACCCACCCTGGCTCCCTCCGTCGAGAAGGTCCTGGGCTGTAATGCGAACTGCACTCGGCAGCTGGTCAGGAAGGCTCGAATCTGCTTCGGGTCACCGTCAAAGCGTTCCGGATGGCCAATCCTCGGTTCGGGAGGCGGTACTGCCGGAACTGCAGCGTTGGACCCTGATGCAGCTGGAGAAGACACAACAGCGGGATGGAGTAGGGCAGACGGTACTGGAACAGACGAAGCAGGAGTGGCCGCATTGGTGAGTAGCAGCAGGACGTGGGCTAGTAGTGGTTGTTGCTGGTTAAATTGTTGTTGTTGTTGGTGGCTGAGTTGGAGCAGGGAAGCGATATCGCCGGTCATCCGATTGATGTCTCCCTCAGTGCGTTTCAGTCGCTGTAGGGCAGACATCTCAGTTTCTACCTGCATGCTGGTCTGAGCGTGCGCTGGGTCCATGATGGTCAGATCATTCTGTCAGGACAGACAGACGAGGACCAAGGAGCAGAATTTCGAAATCAAGGTATTATTGAAACACACACACACAACAGGACCAAATGAGGCACGGCAGTAGTACAGTTCAGTGATATTCTAAACTCGTAGTCGTAAGGCGGAAGACAAGTCGGGTTTACCGGGGCTGGAGATCAGAGTAGTAGTAACAGATCACAGATCAGGAGTCAGAGTTGAAAGCAGGCAGGCAGGCAGGCAGGCAGGCAGGCAGGCAGGCAGGCAGGCAGGCAGGCAGGCAGGCAGGCAGGCAGGCAGGCAGGCAGGCAGGCAGGCAGGCAGGCAGGCAGGCAGGCAGGCAGGCAGGATTCCGATGTAGGCTTGCAGATGATCTGACAAGTGTGGACTGAAAAACAGGGCTTTCTATACAGGGCATGATGAGTGGTAAATGCAGTGCAGCTGGTAAGTTAACGAGGGTGGAGCAGAGACAGGTGGAGGTAATTGAAAACAATTAGTGGTGTTACCAGGCAGGGAGAGGGCTCATGACAACTTTAAAATGTCATACCAAAAGCATTGAAATATCTTCTTTTTGAGACACAAACAATCCCAGCTTCCCATGTATAACATAATTCCTGTAGTATTTATCAAATGTTGTCCTTGAATACATTTAGTCTTACTGTGTCTCCCAACCCACCCACTTTGAAATGTTATCAACTGATTAAATGGTTGTTATCAGTTGTTATCGGGAGCATAGATTTGAGGTGGTACGGCTCTACTCTACCTTCTAGTTGGCTCAGTAGGTTGTTATCATCTATTGGTAATGGGCCATGTTATGAGTGGGTATTGACATTGGATTTATAATTTACAAGTTAGCATCCTCAACCCCACTCAAAGCTGTTGATTCTATCTAATCATCAAAGTGTTTCTAATTTAGTCAGGGAATTTGAGTATAAAGAGGTGCATTAAATGAATATCAAGAAGCACGTGTGTATCGCGTCCCGCTTAAGATCCGGGCAGAACCACAACATCAAAGCGTAATCACCCATCACACGTCCACATGTTGGAAGGATACCTCCACTCTGACAGAGCTGCTGTCATTTACATAGCACAGCAGAGAGACCAAATCAAAAGGCAGAGACATCAAAAAGCTGCCAAGAATTTTTTTCCCCCCCTCATCATTTCAATCCAGCCTTTCCAACCTCTCCATCCCCCACAACTCCTAATCATCAACCAAGCGGATTAGCATGTCACTGCTGGGTATCCCATTCTCCTTCAGAGGGGCCCCAGAATACTTTTTTTTTTCTCTCTCTCTCTCTCTCTCTCTCTCTCTCTCTCTCTCTCTCTCTCTCTCTCTCTCTCTCTCTCTCTCTCTCTCTCTCTCTCTCCCCTTCTGGGGGAAATCTGCCATTTCATCAGAGCGTGCAGGAGTCACCAGTCGGCTGACTTCATTGTACAGATGGGGTCAGGGGCAGGTCAGCTCTCAGGATTCACCAGAAAGGAGAGGCCCTGGCCTGGCCGTGCCCTGCGGTCTGCACGCCCTCGTCTCACTCTTGGCCTGTCCTCATCTTCGGCTTCCCCCCGCTCCGCCCCATCAAGACCAGAGACGCTCTGCAGGTCAGCAGCCTATTTGCGAGGACACTTGGCTCTCTGCAGGGGGTGAGATATCCTTTACAAGAGCCCCTGTCATCTGGACAGTGACTAATGAAGCCAGCCTGTTGACAAGTACTGATGAGCAGCCCCAGGCCGGTTTGGGGTCCATTGCTTCGCTGCTAATGACACCGACTGTGGCTCGGACTCTCCGACTCCTGCCTGGGTGTGTTTCTAATGCGGGTCTCCCTCACACTCGCAGGTTCTCAGGCGTCAGCTTTTGTTTATTAATAAAGCTCATGCAGCAAGTAGCTGCTGCTGGCTCTTTAGAAACACTGGGTTCCCATGGCCTGATGCCTCATTGGCATCCACACAAAGGAGGGTGATGAATGAGCCTAAAAGGCCTGATAAAACATTAACATGGACAGTTGGTCCGATGGGAAGAGCAGCACAGATTAAAAGATGACTCAGTTTTTATGCGAGGCAAATTTTATCCTCATGAATTCTCAGTGCAAAAAAGTCTTCACAGAGAAAAAACAACAAAGGCATTAATGAAAAACAGCATGCTATCGAGTTGATGTCTCATTATTTAATGTTTGTGCTGTGCAGCCCAAGCATGTACGACCAAAAACAAAATAGACTACCTGTAGCATCAGTGTTTGGTTTGCAGAGATGCGAAGCTGGACACAGAGCAGTGCTGTTCCACCTCTGGCATCACGTCAACTGGGGCAGAAACATTCATTATTCACAAGCTCCATGCATGAATTATGTAATGTGATAAGTCATCTCCAACTCTTTAGATGCAGGAGTTTTAATAGAAAGCAAATAAGGGGCTGCCAGAGGACAGAGATAACCACAGCGGAGCACGTCTACAAGCCCCCAAAAAATATACATATACTGCATGTGGAGTGAGCTTCATGCTCCTCTTTCATAAATAAAAAAGCATGTTTTTATTCTTGTACGGTACTTTAACAGTAACAAAAAACTGTTGCATTCAAAGATTGAATTTGTCATAATGAACTGAGGGATAGTCATTAATTTTTGTCCTTATTTGACAAAATGCCAAATTAAAAACAAACCCAACATCCTCAGTGAAATCGTAGGATGACCTTTTAAAAATGCACCAATACTTATTCAAGAGTATCACTGACATATTTCAAATTTCAGTCAGTTACGCTCTGTCTCTCTACGTTATTGTATCTGGTACAGACTTATATAACACAAATGAGGACGACAGACTTCGGTCGGTACGCCCTAGCATTAGCATGGTACCAAACGCTACTAATGAATTATATGTAAACATTCTGCTCTACAATAAATATAAAAGCACCAAAATGGTATTATTTATTTAAATTGTGATGTGACAGTCACTGTATATACTTTACATATTACTATTACATATTATTGTTCTTATTTCTTTATTATTATTCATTCTTTTTTTTGTCCTGACAATTAACCTTTTGGTTAATTATATTTGTCCTGTGTTAGGGTTATTGTGAAAGAATCAATAAACAGATTGTGGAGGGAAGAAAAAAGTAATCATATATCTTTGGGAAGTGCAGGTAGATCAGGGTGGTGTTTTAAATTTATGGAGCTTGTCACCACACCGGTCTATTTCAAGTGCACAAAGCAAATAAATAACTTCAGCAGTCATTTTAGGACAAAAGAAAAGAAAAAACAGGGAGGTATCCATTACACATAACAGAATCGTGACCTCAAGATGATTTCAACTGAAACTTGCGGAACAGTTATCTGCAGATTCACTCTGAAACGACGGTGATATAAATGACAAACGGTCTGTCAGAGGCTCTGAGAGAACAAGCCATAATTGAAGCATCTGCACAGACAGTGCTGTAAATATTTCAACAGTTATGGACTAACCAGTCCATGTGTGTAAGTAGCCCTCCCTAGTTTTATTTCCTCTTGCTGTTTTCTCTTAATGTGATTTATCAGGGGTGGGATTTCGATCTTTCGTGTTTTTCTTCTTCTCCGGTCCTTTAGTTGTGGGGGTTTTATTCTTTAATGTGCCTATTTCTAAATATATCTAGTTTCATAAAGAGATGAAGAAAAAAAAGCACACTCTTTCTCTCTCCCATCCACCCTCCCCCTCCGAACCTGAAGCGCTTATAGCTTCACACCAAAGATGAGAGAGAATATTTAATTTTAAAAGATGAAAAAAAAAAAAAACGTGTCAGGGAGGCCACGGCTTGCTGCTGTTTCTCTCGTGCTCGCCCGCTGTGCGCACATGGGAGGGAGTCGGACTTATTCTTTATTTTGTTTTGGTTTGTCTGGAAACAATGAAATTAGTCAGACTGTAAAAGATATTCTAAGGGGTTTTGCCGTCTTTTTCTTTTTTGCTATACAAACAACTGTGTTTGCTTGCATAATTTATCCCCACTTTTCTTGTTAGGCTCATTGCATATTGTAAGTTAGAAGCTCATGCACATGTAGCATGTATGTGTTACAAAATGTATGTATAGAGTCAGATTAATATATTATTTACAGCACTCTTTACATGCAATTGCCACTTTATTGGCTGGAATGAGTTTCTATATTAATTTTCTATAAATGGATGATGACTCAAACCTTTGGAAGCCTGTGGCTGCCTTTACACAGTATTTGCATCCACATTTTTTTCCGCAGCTACACAGTAAAATGATCTGCTATTTTGCATCAGATATTAAACCTGGCACGTGCGTTTAGCTATTTTGTGGCCTCATAACCTCTAAATATCTTTCTTCCCATTTCAAAAGCTGCAGTTTTTACATCTTTTGTTCTTATGTCTTGAAAGAAGTGGAAAAAGAAGTTAAGCCATAATACAGAGAGACAATAACGTATGCACAAGGACTTCAGGACGAAAAACTAATCATGTTTTCCACAGTGGGATGGAGAGCAAGACTGCATGACAGAATTTTAACTCGTTTTCATTCTCCTGCTCTCCTCTTTCAAAACACTGTGCTCCAGTGAGGGGGGAGAACAGAGAACGGACCCTATGGGATTGCTCTATTTAAATTCCTATACAGTTTGACTTAGGCCTTTGTCTGCCACTGCACTGTGTCTGCTCATTGTTAACATGCAACAACCTATAGGCTAGGTTTGTGTGAAAAAAAAAGCAACCGCGCAGAAACAGGCTTTCCGTTAATTTTTTTCTGAAAACTGACAACACCGAAATCACACATCGAACATATGGAAAATTCCTCCAAAGTGTGACAGAAGACATATAAATGGCCGGTAAGCCAGCACCAATGAATGGGGCCACAGACAAGGCAGTGTGTGCAGAGGCAGAGGCCTCGTGAAGCAGCGCAGTGTTTCAGTCTTGTAAAATGTGCTCGTCCAGGAGTCTTTAAAGCCTCTTGTCACATACAGTACAGTATACATAAGTGAAAGGGGCCAGGGAAGGGAGGCTTTTTGTGTGCCCAGCCCCCCCATGCATCTCATGAAGAAAGGTAATTTTTCAAGGACAAAGAAGGAAAATGTGACAGGAGAGAAACAGAGATACATTCTGGGAGTTGTTTTCAAGAAAAGGCAAAGCTAAAACTCCATTATGTTTCTTACACAATAAAACAAAAATACATATTGAGAAGATCTTGGATCCTTGAGACTTGAAATGATTAGTCAATCATCATCAAATTAACTGTCAACATTTTGAACAGTTTGAGCCATTTATTGAGTGAAGTCAAACATTTGCTTGCTCCAACTCCTCAAATTCGAGACTTTCCTGCTTCTCTTTGTTTTATATCATTGTATGTTAAATATCTTTTGTTTTTTGACAAAACAATAAATTTGAAGACGTCACCGTGTGCTTTTGAAAATTGTGTAAGGCATGTTTTCCCTATTTTCTAACATTTTGTGCACTAAAAAATGTATCAACTGACTTGTTTGTTGACAATTAGTTGCAGTCCTATGCGAGACACGAACTTCACTCTGTAATAGATATCAGAGGGGCAGGTAATTAGAGCTGAGATACATCCATCATATCTATTCTCCACCTCTATTATCTAATTAATGACCAATCAGTTATGCAGAGGGGAGGAGTTCATGTTGTGTTTGGAAAAAGAGGTGACCCATAGCATAAACCCAGTCCATCTCACCAGTCCAGGTCGCAGCACAGTAGGAAGTAAGACAACAAGACGTGTCAGTGTACATTAATTATGTCCCGAGATGGATGGCTCAGTCCTGTCCGCGCCCAAGTGCTCACAGTCCATTTTTCTCTCTGATGAACGAGGAGGGAGACAGCACCCTGTCATCTGAGGCGTCGCTACTGCCGGCAACAGTAAATCTCCTGCTCAAAGTCACCCTTCGCTTCGAGATGGCAAAGGGGAGGTGTATGGTGATTTGGAAGGGGGACTCTATAGGTGCTCCCCCCCGGAACACATTCACATAGACACACAATCTACACCGATTCTAGCACATGGGAATATAGAGAGCTGTGGAGTATTTCATCAAGCTCTTTTGGGTGAATAATTGAGATGGTGATGCAAAATAGGTCTGGGCTCTTATTTATCAAGCATTTCAGAATCATTGCTAATTGTGACAGAGGCATCCACAACACAAAAATACCCAAGAGGAAGTAGATAAGTTCTTTGAGAGTGAATGTCGTCCTCGTTTTGTGACGCTCAGGGCTGTAAAAATAAAATGTATGGCAGTGTCTTGAAGTATTCTTCTCAGTGTCTTAGTTTCTCGTTGAGATAGATGACAGACTGTGTTCCCCAAAGTGGGCACAGCTTAAGATCAAGTTACAGAATCTGTCTCAAGAGGTTTAAATCTAATCACTATCTCTGAAGAAGCTCCAAGGGAATTTGTAAGGTCATATTTTTGGCCTGGAGTACACAACATGCTTGGTAATCAAAGGGTGTAAATTGTGAGAAAAGTGCAACTCAGATAAAAAAAAACTTGACGTTGACATTTTCTTTGCATTTCAACATCATGTTTAGGAGTGAGAGAAAATTTAGGAACAAGAAAATAAACTTCCCACGATTGCATCGTTAAAAATGTCAGACATTTGTTAACGTTGAGATATCAGATTCTTACACTACACAAGTCCAAATTGAGTTTTACCATGAATAAACATGATCCCACCTGAAGCAATGATTCAAACAATGTACCTTCTATGTCTTATCCCGTAAAAGGTTAATAGTGTCCTATCACTAACCTGCTGAGGAAACCAACACCAAGGCCGTTTCCGTAAGTGAAAAATAATACATGTTCCTTCCACGTCATCCGCTACAACATTTAATGGTTTCTTACTTGGCCCTTGATACACCCTTCCACCAAGTTTCAGGAAAATCGGTTTCTGGTAAATCCGGATCCGAGCTGTCGTATGTCGCTAGCTAGCTAACAGCTACAGCTAACATCAGTACAAGTCTGCCCATTGGCTGTTTGTGGGAAAATAGAAATAACCACATGCAGCAAAAGCATTGCAGTGGTCAAACTCACACAGATGAAATAAGCCAACAAATAGCTGGAGTCTGGTTTGTTTGAGAATATTGTACGAGATGGGACATGTCTTCTACTCTGAGCTGTATGAACACCGCACAAGCCACTAATTATCAACTACAAGAGGATCCTCTGTGCATCCAGCGTCTATATGAAGAAAGTGATCGAAAAGAAGGAGAAAACCCCGGCCTGACCCAGATCCAGAGCAGGGTCCCCTCACACGGGTCTCTCTGGAGGCTTTTTCTCTTTTGCTGCTCTTCTGTTCAATCACTGTGTTATGCCTTTGCCTCCCAACTCTCCTTTGATAGCTGTTTGTTCTGTGTGGCTTTGACTAAGGAAATAGCTGTGTATGAAGGAGGCAGGACATTGAAATCTCAAAATGTTTTATGTGCTGTATTTCTCTCACCGAGGCCTGCTCTGTGTATCTCTGACTTTGACCAAGAGGCGCCTCAAAAGCCACACAGATGTTTTTGTTGTGGAAATCGCAGTGTGAAAAGGTGGGACGGAGGGTTACCGTGATGGGCTGTGTTTGTGTTTTGTTGTTGCTTTGTGTTTTTGTCGCTTTGGGTTGTTTCCTTTCCTCCTGTTAATTTCCAATGCTGGATCTCGCAAACTCAGAAAAGCCTCCCCCACCTCTTTCTCCCCTCTTTTTCTCTCACTTCCTCTTTGCTGCACTTCTCAGGAAATAACCTTCTATTGCTTTTTCCAGTCCCAGAGGACTGAGAGATAAAATCCCTCCTCGGTCTAGGGGGTTCTGTGAAGATAGCGTAGCAGTCTTCTCTCACAGTCACAGCTCCAGGCTTTGTGAAGAAGCCTCTGCCCATCCTCCCCTCCCTTCTTTCCCCCTCCTCCCTCCCTCCCTATCTTTTTCTAACTTTCTCTTTGCCAGATCGTAGCAGTTCTCAACAAGGTGTGATAGCTTATAAGGAGGCTGTGGTGGAACTGCCAGCTGCCAAATGCTCCCTCACGTTTTCATGCTTGCCTTCCTGGCTCCTGCCACTGCTGTATACTGACTGTTATTTCCACCAATTTGCCAAAGTGTTTTACAACAGTCAGCACTGTTTTTGCTGCCATTGTACACAAAAGGAAATTAAACCAAAATGACCATTTACATTTTTAACCTTTGGATGTTCACCAGTGGATGAAACCTGTGGACTTTGGGGATCCCTTGACTTTTCCTTCAGTGCCACCATGAGATTGACATGTTTGGTTTTTAGTGAAAGATCTTTACAACTATTGGTGGATTGCCAGGAAATGGTACAGACATCCATGGTTTGCAGAGGATGAGTTCTGAATGAACTTTCCACCACCGCCACGAGCAGGTTGACAACAAATATTTGTAATGACATTTTCAGGAGGTATTGTAATAATGTTGGTCATCCCCCAACTTTTCATATTGTGCAACCATGAGGCCAACATTCAATGTCCAATATTTTGGTATATGACCAAAGTCCTGTAAAAATAATCATAGCCTCAACTGTAGGGTACTTTGTGTTTAGTGCTAATTAGCACATGCTACCACAGTAAACGAAGATGGCAAACATAGTTTACCTTAACTGCTGATGTCAGCATGTTAACTACTTGTCATCGTGGATAAGTGAACTCTTAGTATTCTTTACTGATTTTCACCAAAAAACACCAGAAGTGATTTTTCTCTTTTCAAAAAGAGATTGGCCTAAACCAGGATTCTTTGTCCATAATTTCATAATTTCTAAATTCGGGGGGGTGGTGTACATTCATATTAGTAAAGATAAAAACAAGCTGTATAAATCACAGTCCTCCTGAGCACATTTACAAAAAACACAAGAAGTGCAATTGTTAAAATATAAATTCTCAGATAACTGATTCTTGCTTCTTTGCTTCTTAACGGCAAAAACTATCAGTGATGAATATCAGCACTGAAGCAGCTTTTAGAAAGTAGTAGGGAATACAACCAGTTACAGATGACGGCACATGGAGGTTCAGCGCAGGACTGGACTTGGCATGTGTGTGTGTGTGTGTGTGTGTGTGTGTGTGTGTGTGTGTGCGTGTGTGTGTGTGTGTGTGTGTGTGTGTGTGTTTCGTAAATGTGTGCACTGTAAGTGAGTTCCAGTAGCTCTGTGGGCTGAAGCGGATAGGCCATGGTGTTTGTTTAACCTTATCATGGGTTGTCATCCTCTCAGGTCGGCGTAGAGTGGATTTCAAAAAGGAAACTCCATTTATTACCTTCATGTGAAGCTCACTTCCCCAGAAATGAGCCTGGTGCTATGAAAACAACCATTCAAATGCTGTGTTATTTGAGCAGATTTTAAGAATGCTTTGATTATGTAATTGTGACTTATCTTAAACTCTGTGTACAGAACTTTTCTGCTGCAATAAGACTGAAGACAGCATGAAAGACATCTGTATTTTATAAAAGTGTATTCTTACAAATGAATAAAGATCATTGTTTTAATCCTCATTCATCTTTAAAATTTATTTTTTAACTCATTCTGCAGCTGAAAAATCACATTGTCGTTTGAGAAAAATCCTTTTTGTCTTTCATTCTTTTTTTCTGAAAAGATTTATGTTCTGAGAGAATGATTAAGAGGCAGTGACCTGTGTGTTTGACCTCCATTCATCTTCTTTGCTATTTTAATGATTCAAACTCATTCAGCCGCGTGGCACAGCCGCCTCAAACAATAATCACTGAGCCTTGCCAAGAAGTTAAATGCCCTCTTAGGGTGACGATTGAGGAAGATTCCACTGGAGAGATGAAGAAATCTAGAAAGTTTAAACAACATGCTGCAAACGATAATTGATTTATAACAAAAAGTATCTTTTTAGTCTTGTTGAAAGCACTAAAAATACGTCAGTTTATTCCGAATGCAAATATGAACAGGTTCTACTGCCTCTACAATCTCAACACTTCACAGGAGGTGTGATTTAAAATGACAAGCTGCAAACAGGAGCAGCAAATATGGCAAATGCTTATATCAGTCATCTCTGGTGGATCAGCAATGGAAAAGAAATTCAACAAAAGTCAACTTCTCTTCTCCTGATGAAGTCATACTTGTCAACTACTTTTTCCTCTGCTCCCTTCACTTTACTCTCACTGCCCATGTGTAGCTCTTTCTGACCTAATTCTCCGTGTGCAATGGAAAGTACCTCAATGAACGCTGGCACTGCAACTGTATCTGAACAAATTACATTCATATGCAACTCATTTGCTTCAGCAATTACATTTTGGAAATAACACACTCCACTTGGACCACATTCACAGCCTGTGTCTTCCATGTAGTCTTTCAAGAAGCATGGTTACGTTTAGGAAAACTAAAACAGCTTGAATAAAGCTTGAATTATGCTAGTGAAGTTTACTTATGATCTGCAGAATATAATCTGGACACCGCAGACATCCCTGCAGGACCGTCACAACACACCACTTCACAATGATGGAGGAGGAGTCTGCAAAAACTGTTGCTCTGGGATTATACATAACATTATTATGTGGAAAACATAATTTGTAGGAAACTAGGTTGGGATCTACAACATATCTCTAATTCTGAGGAGAATAAAACACTTTTATAAATGCATTGTACAGTTTTGGTGCAATTGATAAATCTGCTGATTATTTTCTTTTTTAACTGATTTAGTCAATCATTTAGTCTATATATTGTCATAAAATAGTCATTAACAGTTTGCAAGTCACACGGGACATTTATAATTTTTGTGAACCAAAACCAAAAAGATATTATAGAGAAAATCATCAAATACCCACAAATGAGAAGATGGAACCACCGAATGTTTAGCTTGAAAAGATAATTTTTCTGTCGATCTAACAATTGATTCATCGACTAATCATTGTTAATTTCTGAGTATCTGTGTCTTCTGGACATTTTAGGTAAAACATTATAATTACAGAGGGGAGAGGGTTACGCCTGGGAGTATGCCCAACCGGTCTACATGTGTTTTGTGGATCTGAAGAAGGCGTATGACCGGGTCCCCCAGATGATACTGTGGGAGGTGCTGCGAGAGTATGGGGTGAGGGGGTCACTTCTGAGGGCCATCCAATCCCTGTATGCCCAAAGCGAGAGTTGTGTCCGGATACTCGGCAGTAAGTCGAACTCGTTTCCAGTGAATGTTGGCCTCCGCCAGGGCTGCGCTTTATCACCAATCCTGTTTATGATTTTCATGGACAGGATATCGAGGCGTAGTCGTGGAGGAGAGTGGTTGCAGTTCGGTGGCCTGAGGATCTCATCGCTGCTCTTTGCAGATCATGTGGTCCTGATGGCGTCATCGGTCTGTGACCTAAAGCAGTCACTGGATTGGTTCGCAGCCGAGTGTGAAGCGGTTGGGATGAGTATCAGCACCTCCAAATCTGAGGCCATGGCCTCTCAGCAGGAAACCGGTGGATTGCCTACTCCGGGTAGGGAATGAGACCTTACCCCAAGTGAAGAAGTCTAAGTACCTTGGGGTCTTGTTCGCGAGTGAGGGCACGATGGCCAGAGAATCAGAGCAGCGGGGGTGGTATTACATTCACTTTACCGCACCGTTGTGACGAAAAGAGAGCTGAGCCAGAAGGCAAAGCTCTCGATCTTCCAGGCGATCTTCATTCCTACCCTCACCTATGGTCATGAAGGCTGGGTCATGACCGAAAGAACGAGATCGGGGGTACAAGCGGCCAAAAAGGGTTTTCTCAGACGGGTGGCGTCTCCCTTAGAGATAGGGTGAGAAGCTCAGCCATCTCATGGAGAGATTATATCTCCTCACTGACCTGGGAATGCCTCGGGATCCCCCAGTTGGAGCTGGAGGATGTGGCCTGGAAAAGGGAAGTTTGGGGTTCCTTACTGGAGCTGCTGCCCCCGCGACCCGACCCCGGATAAGCGGTAGACGATGAATGGATGGATGGAGGGGTCTTATTATTCCAAGAAAGTTTGCGAGAAAAAACTCTCAAATTGACGAGAAGAAAAAACTTGAATATTCACTGAGATAAAAATGAGGCTCAACCTCACAACAACACAGACTCGCCATGTATCAGGCCTGCAGTAGATGGCTTAATCAAAGTATACTTTGCTATAGGATTTGGTGAGGCGATCGCTTTTGTGCATCAGGAACTGCAACACAATGGACAGATGAAGGATATCTCCATGTTCCATACTGTTGCACTAACGTGTGCGTGTGGCATTACCCGCGTAGTCTGTGGTGGGATGAGATTGATCCAACCTTGCAAAGTGAAGCAGTGTGGTTACTTGACAAAAGGAAAGAGATTGTAAATTTTTTACTTTAATCTTCAAGACTTCAACGTTTTTTTCCTCATAAAATTAAGATATTTCTCTTGAAAATGTACCACTTTAATTTCAGAGAATATCTGAGATTGTCACGCATCAATTTACGACTTTAATCACCAAAATTCCGATTCCTCTTATTACCTTGTAATAAAATGTTATTTTACCTCCAATGGCCCTCATATGTTGTTCTACATTTTATGACATGTTATGAATGCCTACTTTTTGTACTACTCCAAGTCAAATGTCTGAGCAGTACAAACCGCTCATAAACTGCAACAGCAGCAGCAGCAACAACATCCCCCAGCCTTTTGGACAGTAGTTGCACTGATTCACAACTCCCACACACTTGAACAACGCATGTTTTCACACATCACAAGCGCTAAACTGGAGCCGAGTGGGTTTCTTAAACAACAATTCTCACTGTTTGGTGTTCTGGTGGTCTATTTACGATGTTCTTGTACGATTCCAAAACCTGCGGGGTGGTCATATCAGCGCTGGTGTCCTCCCACTGTATAATTCCACACTTCAGGGCTGGCGTCTTAGAGTTTGTTTTCCTTCTTTTGTTTATGGACTATAAATATTATATGATTATCCAAAATTAATAGGGGACATATTTGGGCTTGAAGCAACACAATACAAACAAAGGAGGAACAGAGTCTAGCCGGTAGGTGACATAAAAGTATTTATCAAAAGACAATTAATAAAAATCCATTGGGCATGAGCAGATCGTTTACCTAAAACTAAGAAATAATTTAAGTTTTCTACTCTCACCAGCCTCAAAGTTAACCCTGAATAAAGTTTGCATACACCTGCAGTGCTTCACATATTCTTCTTCCTATGACATTGTAGATAATGTACACTGTCTGAGTTCTTCCTCCGCAAGGTCAAAACAATATGTTCAGTGTTTGTCAAACTCACGCAGGCTAGACTATACAACACAGTCAGGGATTGTATTTTATATTTCCAGATGCACTCTCATATCTATGTTGCCCTGTAATTCAACAAAAGGCAGCGACGTCTGCGGCTCTACTGTCATTTTAGTTAAGGATAGGTTCACAATTTCAATGTAAGTGATTGGAGACAAAATCCACAGTCCTCCTGTGTGTTCAAAAGTTTATCAGTTCATGGAATAAGTGGACTAATTTGACCCAATGGTGTGGCGGCAGTAGAATTGATCCTCTAGGGACCTTGAATATCTGGCTATCCATCCAATAGTTAGCATATTTCCAAAGTTGTGGATCAACCTGACTGACTGAGCAACGTTGTGATAGATCTTTGCCGCCAATGTGGCTAAAAGTGTCAAAAGGAACTGCACTGTCATATCCCTGAAACAGAGAAAGTGTGATGGGTTTTTTCCAGGACACACCAGATGTGACTTGTGCGTTGAAACAAAAGGCCACATCAAAAATTAATTTTGGCTCCACTGTGGCATCCACCTCTGCAGGATAACCAGATGGCTGCCACAGGGTAATAAAAAGACCTGTGCTGCAAAAGTAAAGAAAAAGGGTTTCTGTAAATCCTAACATCATAATATTTGTTCTTTGTTACTAAAGCGAAAGAGTCTCATGTTTTTGTTTTAGCAATATTGCAATCACTTGGCTTGTATTTAAAATATGACCTGAACATTCGCTTTGTTGGAATTCAACTTTAAACTTTATTTTTTAAACGTCTTTTTAACGTTCACTATTGATGCCATTTTACCATCAAGAGTTAATGTTAAATATATTTTAAATCTCGACTATTGACGTTTAATTCACATCAAGTGAATTATTTCTCTAATTTGAAATTCAAAAATTGATGTTTTCTTTTTTGGCCTTCAATTGGTCTCAAGTCAATTGTCCTGATTTGTAACAGCTGTCCAAATAAATATATAGCTGCAGGTGACCGTTGTTTGTATCCTGAAGACGGCTGTTTGTATATTTCAATTGAACTAATAAGACATTAATAAATAATAAATCTGAGCATTCATTTCTCTTTTAGATGTCTGTCTACAAACACCTCACTGTGTGTTTTCCCCTTTGTTTTCTAGAAATGAAATAGTATTCTACAGTTGTTAGAGTAAACCTGTGGAGCTAAACTAAGCAGTATTAACTGTTCTAAAATCAATGGACCCCTTGTGGCTTCTTGGATGTGTGTGAATATGACATGTAAAGTATTACAGTGCCTATCCTCAGAATCAAAGCGGGTAATTGTCTACAGTGGGTGTTGTATTTCTGTTTGACCTCCTAACCCCGTGCCCCCCCTGTCATACCCAGGAGTCCACCAAGTCAAGCAGAACAAAATAAACAGCAAACATACACTGTGACCACAGCTCAGAGCTTCAACCTTTCACTGCTTCATTCACCGAAAAAACCACCAGGGCTGCCTCATTCAAATCCACACACCCCCACGAACACCACTCACACACGATCGACCGCAGACACACAGTTACAAATCCTGCCGGCTGATAACATCGTGACAGAACATGACGGAACCGAGTCACTCAGCACATTAACTACTCCCCGGCAGTCGCAGGATAGTGCTGTATCCTATTTTAAGATTGTGATAATCATCTCCACTTCAGTTCATAAATGTTTCAGAAAGCTGCACAGGAAGGCGCTGTAACTCTTTTACAGCTTGAAAGTAAGTAGCTGCAGACAATTTTGGAAAAACATTTTGACTGAAAAGAAGTGTGTGGATAAATAACAGCTCCAAAATAGGAGTGCCCATACAACAGAATAATGAGCCCATAACTGAGCTCTGCATTACAGATAATAGATGATTTAACGCTTTGTTTAGAGAAGGAAACATAAACACAATACAGAGATGTCACCTTAGGTAACATCCGTCAGTGCTCCGGCCGCAAGGCACAATGATTTGTTTATGGTTAAATAGCCATTTGTTTACTGAAGATTCTGACCTTTCTCTGGACCCTCACTCTCCATTATGCTCTCATCCCCATTATCCCCGAGTGTGTGTGTGTGTATGTGTGTGTGTGTGTGTGTGTGTGTGTGTGTGTGTGTGTGTGTGTGGTGGATTTGTATTTTGTTGCTCCATAATTATCAAATTGCGATCTCAGTGTTCTTTACGCTCAATAACCGCACATGACAGCAGAAAACACAACTTCTTACTATTAATAAAACTGATTTTAAAGCTTACTTCCTCTGTTCATACTTTTTTGGTGATAATCAGTAAGTTTACAGTGTAAATGAGGCAGTAGTCAAACAGCAGTGTCAGCCTCTCGTGGCACCCCGTGTGCAGGATGTTGAGAGTGTAAAACAACAAGCTGGCAGAAACACAAGTAAATAGTGTAGGGTCGTTGCACAACAACATGCAGTCATGCAGAGTGCTGGAGACAGCGGTTTCGCTTCAGCTCTCCCATTTTGGTGGAAATCCAGCTAGTCTGGCCAAAATGTCATCCGTGCGTGCTTCCAGACGAAGAGCGCCTTGGATCTTGTTTTTTAACCTTTCTGTCAATGCGTTGTGTTAAAAGGGAAAACTGCCCCGTGGTCGGTTTTTTGATGCTCACACAAACCAGACATTCGGCTCGTTTGCAGGTTGACAATTTTACTCCATTTTTCTTTTTTACTCGCTCTGAACATTTTGTTTTTTCTGTGGCAGAAGTCACACTTTCCATAGCACTATTTCCGTGTATGGGTTAAAGTGCGGTGCAGACAAAAGAAAGAAACCACTCTGCTGGCCAACTTCCTGTTTTCTCACATGGTGCCTGCTTCTTGAGAGAACAAGCAGAACAAACATACTGTATATACTGCACTGGTGTTATATGGGTGATTTAACAAAATGCACCCCTGAGTGCTCTTCAAGCTATTATGTGCGCTATTTATACGGCTAGAAAATAAATTGAGTATTTCATAAGACAGAAAATGGCAGGTAGGTTTGGAACTAACAGCTAAAGCGTGCGTGTATGTTTCCCTCGTCCCTCCACTTCGGTCTTATTCCTACTTAGGAAAGCTTTAGTAGTGGCACACTGTCCGTGATTCAGGAGTTTGCATCTCTGAGAGCTTTTGAAGTTACTTCACATTGCTCGAAAATAAATTGGTTATTTCACGAGAATGAAACTGCCCCTCGTTTCCAGAAAGGTTTGGAAGCAGCAGTAAAAGCATTATTCTGCATGTTCCTGTCATCCTTCCAATTTTGCATGAATCTCTCTCTTAATAGCTCTCGTCTCCCATTTATTACCCCTCCATTACACTGCTGATGAAATGTATAGATCACAGCAGTAAGGTGAAACAGTTCATTTAGCAACAGACACACACTTTAAATTTATACAAAGTATAAATTAAAAAACACAGTACCTGCACTCTTGTTTCATGAAAGAGGCCAGTGCCGCACATTTTTTCATGCGACCACCTTCTATGCACCTTTATAATGAAAATGCATGATGCATGTAACTTCGTAAAAATCCATAAAATTGTATTTTGATGAATGTAAGTTCAGAGGTTTCAAAAGATAGCAACAGCTGCAGGGAAATGTATATAACATGCTCAGAATATCATGTGTTATTCAATATTTCATTCAGCATTATATAGCTTCAATGAAGTGTTTGAACAAGCGCATACAGAATAAATTTGTGATGTTAAGCAGCGCAAAAATAGTAAGTAAAATAGGTTAAAATGAAATGTTCTAAAATGAATCCAGTAAATAGACATACAATTTGATCAAAATCGCAGTACATTAATTTATTTTTATCTTATCTGACTTTGCCAAAACTAACATCTGCATATAAAACATAAACAGTCCACAGTTAAGCTGTAGAGAAATGAAAACATGAAACATAAAATATGTGTGTGAAATTCTTTCCAATAACAGAGTCAGGATTTGAAGGATTAAAAAAAAAAATCCTCTCCACCACCAACTGAACATATACACCTGCACACACGTACACTCAATCCCTTTTAAAAACATCTGACTACATGGCATTAGTTCACTTTTTCCCGTGTAATATTAACTCGTACTGTGCGTGTGAATCACACATTGCAAATCATCATTCGGTTTATTTTTCCAAAGTGTTTGCTGCTTTTTGGTTTCTCTCCTTCCCGCAATCTCGCCGACTCATTTAGCTTATGAATTTAAAAAAAGGTAATGGACCCACACAGACACATTTTTTTTGTTTCTTTATTGTTTTTCCGATTAAATACTGAATACAAAAAAAGGCAGAAAGTTGGGAAAAATTGCCAAAACAAGATCCCACAGTTCAAGGATCCAATCCAGAACCCAAAGATATTTAATTCATAAAGATATAAAAGAGAAGTAAAGCACCAAATCATCACATTTGAGACGACTCTCAAACAACAGTTCTGCTTATCAAATGGGCTAAATAACAAAGGAATAACATAAAATACTAATGCACAGTGGATGGGAAAAAGATCCTGCTCAACCTCACATTGCACTCTTTGCTCCAGAAAACCCTGCTGTCAATCACATGCAAAACCCCCAATTCAAAAAGCCCTCAGTTAACTCCACTTTAATCTGTTGAGTGTTCAACAGGCTTCACGACAAATTACAGCATGTGATCATAATCGCATAAACAATCCAGCCCCCCGGCCCCGCAGAATATCACATGATCAAACACTGAGGTGTTGCCTGCCTGTGTCAAGGCGTCGCCTGTCAGCGATAGCCCATGTGGTTTTGTTGACTATGTCCTCTTAGGAATGCTGATAAGGCTCGGCGGCGCAATCCCCTGAGCTCGTAGGGGCTCGGCACATGAGCGGAGATTCATCAAAACATATGTGAAGTGGAGTTGTGGCTGATTGAGGGCCTGATATCCTCTCCTCTGGTCTTCATTAGACGGAGGAATGGGGGGAAGGCAGGGGGGTTCCTCACCTCGGGGACTGCAGAGCCACGGAGCTCCAGTTCCCAGCAACTGAGTCAGGCAGAGTGGAGCCGCTGGCAACCCCAGCCTGTTGTATACATTACTGCATTATGAGAGGCCCTGATTCATAGCAGTGCACTGTTGTTTGCTGTGTCTTTTTATTGGAAGGTCTGAGAAAGTCCTGTTTACACTCTGCAGTAAAATGTGTCTTGGGTTATCTGATCATAAATAGGTCTTATGTTTTCAAGTTGCAACATCTGGATTTGTCAATCTCTGCAACCGAAACCAAGGTGCCATCACAAAAACCTCATGCCTTTATTTATTTATTCTATTTTTGGCCTTGAGAGAGTCATACCCTTCTTTAATTAAACAGGTTCTTGAACAAAATACAAAGTTTGTAGTTGCCCTCTAGAGCATCACATAAGCATTTCTTAATCAGCAGAACAATAGACTTTGTCACTTCCTTCTAAAACCGTAACAAGTCACTGTTGCAAATATAAAGCCATTCTCTGATCTGACACGGCTAAGGTTTGATTAGATTAAGGCACAAAACCAACTTGGTTAGGTGCAGGAAAAGATCGAGGTTTGAGCTAAAATAAATAATTTGTTAAGGTTAGGGAAATATTGTGTTTTTTGTTAAAATAACTACTTCTTCACAGTTGAGGGACATTCATCTTCTTGGTAAAGGTAAAGTAACAACAGCAGTCATAGTAGAATAGAATAGAATAGAATAGAAGAAACCAGTATTAACTTGCAGCAGGGAACTGGAAATAACCAGCGGTCTCTCAAGTCTGACATTTTATTGACCCCTCCATCCACCCCGACCTCCTTCATGGACTTTTTTGTCTCTCTAACAAAGTTGTATTATTTCCTGAGATCAGACGGATCAGAGTCTTAATTCCTATGGCTGCAAGAAAGCTTCATCGCTTGATCTTAACATATACCATTACTAGACATCTTGTTTTCTAGAACGAGATCCTCGGACAAGTCTCCGCCAAGGAAGTAATGATTGGTTTGTCACATGGGGTGTAGCAAGGGCTGAGGAAAAATACCCCATTCAAATTTGGAGTGGATCTACATCACAGGGCAGATATGCGCATTATTTTTCCCATGTGGAAACGGCCTTGCCCTCTCCAAGTGCCCTAGTTACATATGTTATCTATCTGGCGAAGCTTAAGTTGAAGTTCTTCAAATGTCAGTCTTCATATCGTCAGTCGTCAGGTTCATATTTGATAAAATGCTATTAAACCCTAACTAATCACAAATGGATGTGCTGTGATTGTACTCGTAATATATGAATGTATAATCGGGGCCTGTTTCCGGTCACATCCAAATGTTATGTAATCTGAACACAAGTGTTCACTCAAGTTGGCTTGTTTTTTGTACTTAGTAGTGATCATAGTTTCCAATAAAATCCCACAGATACAATCAAAGGTGAGCGGAAAGTAATATTAGCTAATGTGACTAATGTTATCCTCTGAACATAAGTGACCACTAAGTGACCACTAATGTTCAGGAACTGCAATTTGTCCCAACCGGTTCTAGAAAATATTCCGACAATAAAAGACACTAGGTCTTAACAGAGCTGCAGACTGTGTGCCCAGGAAGACTGCTTGTTCATTTCTGGACTAAAAGGTAGAACAGAAGAAGGATTCCTGTTACAGACATTAAACATTGCGCATACGTACAACCTCCAATGGTAGGAAGTAGTTTGACATTTATACACACTAGCAAAACAGTAAGGGTGTACAGGGTGGTGTGGTTTTTATATATTTTTTGCTTGAATATTCCCGAAAATGTGGCGCAACACATCAGAGGTGACAAGTGGAAAAAGGTCTGGGTAAAGTGAC